>NW_009940465.1:0-43780 GCF_000696875.1 Nestor notabilis | reverse complement strand
CTCCCCCTCCCCCCCTGTGAAATTGTAGATTTTCAGATGTTGTGAGAAACGTAATTACAATAATTTTTTAAAAGCGACTTGGGAATTCACCATTGTCTTGTAACACCTGGAATATTTACTGCTTGTTTAAGTACTTGGTCTGTTATATCACACTAAGAGTAGGCTTTGGAAGTCTGAAAACAGCTATGTTTAGCTGATGCTTATCTTCTGTAGAAACAAATGACCGTCATATTGGGAAGATGTCTTCATGATTATGGGATGCCTAACTCTTTCGGTTTTTTGGGTTTTTTTAAATCTGCTTTGGTCCTAGGACATGACCAAATGTCCTGTGCCAGCAGTGGCAGAACTTTGGCTTAAGTCGGTATTTATCATCAATAGGAATTATCTCTAATATTTACAAAACCCTCAATAGCTTCAGCATATCTTAATATGTTTTGTCAGTAATTGCTCTTTGCTTTTCCCTTTTTTTTTTTTTTTACACATGTAAGGTATCAAACACCTAAAAGCACTATTTCTAAGAAAACTGAGCAGTCTGTGTAGTTAGGTATTTTTGTAATGCAACTAAACCAGAAGTCAACTTTGTTAAACTGACTTTAAAGAATTGAACAAAAAGTGTCTCCCTTCTTCCCCCTGCTAACTTGTCTCATAAGGTCAGTGTTTCACTGGACACCTAAAGATTTGTTTAACTGGTTCAGTCCTTTATTAAATATTGTAACCCTTTTAAGGTCTTAAAATAGTATCTGAAGAGAGTAGTACACAGTAAACTGATTCTTAATAGGCTTATTCTTTGCTGTATCATAAGCTCTTCACACTGTCTTAGTATAGACTAAGGAGATCGAGTAAGAAAACAAATGGTGGTAATAATAATAATAGAGATAGGAGAAGATTACTTTGTTGTTCCTTTCCTATAGGATGTGATTTGTACCTTCTTGAGATGAATAACCAAGTGGGCTTGCAATGTTAAATGAATAAGGAATAATTAAAAAAATAAGGCACTGTGTAAGCACATATCCAAGGAGTTGGAGAGCCATGCTGTTTTAGAGAGGAAAAGCAGATATTCTGATGTTGGTCAGATATAACCTGTGAAAACAACCTTTTATTATTTGAAGTTAGAATGTCATATAAACCCTTTCTTGGAAAGGAAATGTTTCTAGCATATGGGTATAGGCCCTGGATTAAACTTTCCCTTCTGTTTTGTGGTGAAGGTTTGGGGTTTTTTTTTGCTTGTTTTTATTGTGTTTGGTTGGCATTTTTTTACAAAACCCTTTCGATTTGCTGGTGCATGACAGGAGATGTCTCCTAACAACAGTTCTGGGCTGGCTGGTGAAAATCCTGGCTCAGCACCATTACGTAATGGTGGGGTGGGTTTGGGGAGGTTACGGTTCTAGCAGCTTCACGCAGATTGCTTGTGGCTCAGAGCTGCCTCTTCGGGGTTTGTTGTGGGCTTATTTTAATTGTCTTCTCATGCTTAAAGAACATTCCAGTGTACTGGGAAGTGGGCTGTTTCCATAGGCGAGGACTTCATCTCACACTTGTTTTGCTTTGTTTGTTGAATTCTCTGAACTGTGCTTAAACTGATTGGAATGAAAAAATAAAACATGCTTTTGGGAGGTGGGGGAAAAAGGCTTGGGAAACCCTAATGTTTGTAAGGTCCTGGTCTTCTCCCACCTCTGTCATGCAGCCTGTGCACAACTACATTTGTCAGCTGGAGCAAAGTTTTTGGATCTGACACTGTTGTGCAAACAGCAGTGTAAAGAAGAAGTTCAAGTCTGTGTGTAATGTTAAGTTTTCAGAAGCAAATTAACTCTTGCTAATGCTGACGAAACTATGTTCTGTTCAAATAAAGGAAAAGTATGTGAACCCAGAGGATGCAGAGACAGTTTGAGAAGGCTGTTTTTGATTTGTGGCCTCCTTAAAATTGTATGTATGTTATGATGCAAATTAGACAATTCACCTTTACCCTCTGGATTTTGTGGTCCTGTAGAGGAGCAACACTTTGGTCTGTTGACTGTAAATACTGTAACCAGTACATTCAAAAACTTGCAGGATCAAGGCTCAGAACAATGTACCATTGCAGCAAATACTACTTGACATACTTACAAGTTAAAATTTCTTGCTTTTTTTGTTAGGGGTATGATGCAGCCTTCACCTGGACAGAGCAGTCTTTAAGTTCCTGTTCTCCTTCAGGACTGAGGAAGCTGCTCCTTATCCATGCTGCTTCTAGTTCCCAAGACTTGCCAGCCTGAATGTGGGCTTGGTTGTTCTTGGGAAGGTAGAAATACCTGTCCAGGAAAAACTGGGCTAAGGATACTTGCTCATTCCTCATGGGTCACATAGCAGCTGTCTGATGTCAACAGCTTTTGGTCACTACTGACATTAGCAAGATTTGAACCCCACAGACCTGGAGAGAAAAGCTGTGTATCATGTTACTTGACCTCCTCAAAATATTCAGTGTTGCATTACTGCCTTCTAGAAATACTGTTCTAAAGCAGAGTAAACCTAAATAAAAACTTAGAAAGTGGGCTGAAGCAGTCATACAAAGAAGTAAAGTCAGTATTTCTTGGAAATCTTGCTGTTAGCTAGGTACAAAGATCAAAGATTGGTTTCATTCTCTGGGTAGGTCAGATGGTTATGTGCTTCTGAGTGTTTTGCTGTTGTATGTGTGTTTTTTCATTATTGTTATTTTTCTTTGAAGGAAAGTAGTGTTTTAATGAAATCCTCCCATCTCAGCTGTTTAGATGGGCTGCTGCTGCAGCTTGTGAACCTTGATGTTGGCAATCTCCTTTCCTCCTATGCGTTGCATGTGGAGTTGTACACAGTTATATCAACAATTGACAACACCCCAAAAACCTGGACACCATCTCTGCTGTCTCTGAATTTCAAACTGTGTCATTGTTTAATGGTCTTCTAATGTTCAGGTTGTTGGTCTTTTGTAACATAATATGAATGCCAGCTCATGATCAATATGTTAGATATCAGTGTTAATTTCAGATTCGTGAAAGGTGAAATTGCTGTCAATAATGGGAATTAGCAGTGAAGTTTAGAGTTTCCATTAGTCCAGGGAGGCTTGTCTGTACTTGCCAAAGGCTTGTGCTCCAGGCTGGAGTCCAGCATCAGTGTATTGCAGCAGCCTGCCTCTGTCTCTGTGAATCAAGAGCAGTTTTCCCAGCATAGATGTATCCTGCAAGTGCTGGGCTGCCCTTCAGTGGTTTTTTGGGTAATTGTGTGATGACCTGAATGTCAGTAGCATTGGTGAATGTGGTGTATGTTTTGGTGTAAATTTGAGTATTAAGAAATATATGACAAGGTCTAGTGTTACTTGGATCTTTATAGCTGTATAACCATAGTAAATGGTTATTTGCCTCTCTTCTGAGGGTGCTGAAGATTCAGTATCTACCTGATCCTCATGAGGGGAAAGGAAAGAACTGCTTTGTAGCTGTTCCTATTGGCATAGGAAAGCTGACTCCATTTTTCTTTTAATGAATTTATCCTTATATTAATCGAGAAGGTACTCACTTGTTCTGAGGAAGCCTGCATCTGTGTTTAAGAAGTGTTACTAACTAGAGAATCCACTTTCATCTATGTCAGAAAAGTGGCACTGGTACAGCTGGGGATTATCTGCTTGCCTTCATCCACTTCTACCTTCATTTGAAGGGATGGGTGTTCCTCTACCTTAGCTTTGGTAACTCTGTAATTGTAGATCCCCGATACCATCATAAAGCAAACTGTATGAGATACATCTGAGAACAGAAAACTGAATGTGCTGGCATAGGCTTTATGGTTACTTGAGAAAGAAAATGAGGTTGGCTTGTTATTGTCTTCTGTGTAATCACTTCGTTCTTGTGGTCACAACTAAGTTAATACTTGTAAGACCAGTGGATTCTGTCAGCTGGGTGCTGCCTGAGTATTGCAGCCTGTGTGTGTTTTACACTGCATAAAGCTGTATGTATGTGTGATGGGCGTATAACACTTGTAAAGGATTGTAAATGCAGTAATGAGAAACTGAAACAAAACCGAAGTGCAGTGCTTGACAGTTATGCTTGTGTAATAAAGCTGGTGATTCGTTTTGATTTGTGAACTCAGCCTCTTAGTCATTACGATAATTTTGTAAATAAGCCCTTTAGCAAAATGAGTCTTTTGCTGTATAGGCATAGGGGAAAAGTCTTGCTTGTGCTGAAGGACACCTTTTTTATGTAGCTACTGCTGCACTGCATAGGTTGGATGCTTTTCTCATGCTATAGTATGAGAATGGCTTGCTGGGTGTGCTGAGTTGCAGGGCTGATGTGAGGTGAGGGACAAAGTCGCCTTGTTTGTGTGTGAGAAACCTTTTGTATGCTTCTGAATTCCACATTGGCTAGAGCCATTTTCTATTACCTGTTTCTTTTGGCTGAGCCTAGCAAGAGGGCTGCTGCTTTTGATACCACTGGTGATGATGACCAACTTGGAAGAGGAGTTCATGCTGGTTGTTACCAGCATTTAACTTAATTGGAAAATACAAGCCAGTTGAGGTAATTTTCCATAGGGGGATATTGTAGTGAACAGTTGTTTCCTCTCTGCTATCCATTCCCAAATTGAATAGTATTTACTTCCGTTGCATGCATCCTTTTTGGAGATAATAGATGTTGCATGGTTATGCTTGCTTTTCTGTGCAGGTTGTGGCAGGAAGATTGAATGCAAAATATATTTATTTTTTATTACATAACTTGATATTTTAATATTTTTTTTTTGATAGTTCCATGACTTGCAGAACTCATCACATTCTTTCCCATCTGGTATTTCTAAAAGGATTTTTTGTCAAAAGTCATCTTGGGTAATGTCCATAAATAAGTATCTGGAGCCTGGATATTCCAAACTTTTTAAAGTTTCTTCTATTTTGCTGAGTGGCTCCTACTTAGAGTACAACACCAGGACTGTAATTTGAATTTCATACTCATTTCAATATGAATATTTATTTGTCCAAGGCTTGCCAGTAATGTTGAAGCAGCATGTAGTGGGGGGTAGTTCCCTCTTGGTATCTTCAAAGAATGTGGAGAAAAGTGTTTCCTTAAGAGTATTCTAAGGTACAAAGATATTGCTTAACACTTTTCTCAAGTGTGCCATAAAAGAAGCCACAAGTTTCTGAAGTAAAAGCCACTTCAAATCATCTTCATGAAAAAGGTGCTTTCTTACATTCTTTTGTATGTGGTTTCGTGAGTCAAATGCAAGTTACAATTGTATAATGATTCTTCAGCTGAACACTTAAATTGCTTCCTGTTCTGATAATCAGTCATTTACCTTGACTTTCCTCCACCAAAGATTATTTTATGGCCACTCATTAATGGTGGAAAGTATCATCCCAGTTCTGAACATAACTGTGTGCAGCCTTGTTCACCTAAGTGCGTGGCTTATTGCACAATCTGCCACTCAGGTTGCAGATTCAGATGTATTATTGCTGGAGGCTATACCCCAGGTACATTCTTGTTGTTTTTTAATTACTGAATGAAGGAAGAGATAGAAGACCACAAGTGGAGAAACAGGGACCCAGTAAGTGCTATGATGGTAAATTTTTCTTTTGAAGATGAAAATCTGAACTACTTATTCCTACCCTGCTTACTCCTCCACCAGAAAGCTGCTACTGTTGAAATAACACCTCCAGAGTAGTACCTCCTTGACAGGCACTTACGTGCGTTTTAAACTGGCTATGATGTCTATATTTATAAGCGAGGTTAGGCATGTTAATGTTGGTATGGCAACACTATGAGGAGAACATGACTGTCTTATTTGAGATTGAATTATGGTGCCAACACAATCTCCAACTGATTTCCAACTAATACCATGTACGTTTGGAGCTGGAGAGGGGAAGGAGCAGAGCAGAAAGGCAGCAGAGGTCAAAAATTGTGTTTTTAATTAGAAGTGAATTCCTGGGTATTTCAAGGTTGCATGTGCTTAAGATGTAGATGGCATTCTTTCCTTTTGGGATGTACTTCACACAGGTTTTTGAAAACATTTAATTTGAGGATTGTCTACCACTCAAACACCTTTCTACTTAAAAATAAAGCTGTGCTGTGCTGAACTTCTGTTGCAGCTTCCGTTTGTTTTAGGTGAGTTGTTTTGTTTAGTACTTTCTCCCTCTTGTGTTTCAATATGTCTTTTCCTTTTCCTGTCTATTCCTTTCCTACACTTCTGCAAGCTTTTTTTTTCTACTATTGCTCTCATACTAATTGCATAGTATGTCCAGCAAGCCTAAGTGCTGCCTGGTAGTTGAGATTTGGGTGTGCGTATCTAACGCAAGATTCACTAAACACTGTATCTTTCCTCTGGTGCATCTGTAGGTGCCTGGGGAAGCATGTGAGAATAGGGGAAGTATATTCTGCCTCTTCCTCATACTTCTGTTGTAATTCTCTAGTCAGCTGCTGACTCTGTAGCTTTCTTTTCAGTGAATAGCTCCACTGTCATTGTGCTGCTCAAGCTCTACCCAACTTGTCACAGAAGGATGTCTCTATTTTGCAGTTCAGCTGCTGCTTGCAGGTTGCTTAGCAGTAATGTTGAAAGCTCACAGTGTGCCTGTTAGTTTTAACTCATGTAATTTGCAAAAAAGTCTGAGGGCTAGCATAGGCATTGGTTTGTTTTGGTTAACTTGAGAAGAGAGGTGGTATAAGCACTCAGTCTTTGTTGTCTTTGCAACCAGACACAGAAGTTAGTTGGCAACCCAAGGTGAGATTTGGTGAAGTTGTTAATACTTGGAGAAACCTAAAGTTCACCACAGATGAATGAACTTCAAAATCCCCACCTTAAGCTCTAAGCATAAAAGATGCAGAACCTAGTCTGCATAGAGATTGTACAAAATCTTGGCGGTAAAGAAAGAAAAAAGGGCAATAAAATATGGATGCATTAAATCTTCCAGTATAATAACTATTTTTCTATCTTTCAGATAGGCATAATAAAATAGTTGAAGCCTGATGTATTCTAGGGCTTTCACAATTGAGAAGTGCTGTAATGGGATTATACATGTACTGGGGGAGATCGGTATTGGTATAACAATGCCAGTATTCTACACGATGTCCTTTTCTCCATCCCGTCTTCTAGAGGCATGCAGCTTAGACATTTTATTGCATCAGATTTGTGTTAGCCAAAATACTTCCTTGGATCGTCCTGACTGTTACACAATGTGGAACTAATGGAATGGAGCAAAAAAGTATAACTAGGCTGCTATGGAGCAAATTCTGCTATAATGTTGGCTCTGATGCTTGCTTATTATACATAAATATCAAGCCTGCACAATGTTGCCATAAGAAAGGAAGTGCACTTTGAACTTCTGATTGGAATGGTGAAAATAACATGTGTTAATAATGGCTTAAGCAGATGTGTTGCTGCAGACAGTCTTTAACGCTCACTCTGGGCATTGTTCAATAGGCTTAATTAAGAGAATCCAAACTAGAGGGTTTTGGCCTCATTTAGTGTGTGATTAGGTTTTAATTTTTAATTTAAGCTTTTGTGAGTGTCTCTGAAGGTAGGTTGTAGGATTTTAATTTTTTTTCTGTAACTTCCTGATAGTGACAGCTCAGTAATTGTGTGGCTACATAAACTGAAGTACCTGAGTTGTTCATGTTTAGAACTAACCATCGTTTGGAAATAAATCCTTTCCAGTCTAGATAAATGGCCCAAGGTGAGAAAAAGAGGCTTCGCTTCTACCATGTTTTTCATTGCTGTGTTTGATTATATGCACATGTTTAACAACTGTTTATCTCTTTCCTTGGATAAGGACACTTCATTTTTATAATTCTTTTGCTGTGGTTATGTTTGCTACTTGTTATCAGCTCCCACATTGGTTCCTATCAAAATGGTGTATGGTGTGTATGATTAGGTGTGATTAGTCTTTCTGAAGTGTTTGGAATTCCTCTGGAAATGTTATTCTGTTCTGAAGGGGAGAAACTGGTAAAATGAATGACAGTTTTCTTAATAAATTCATTATTTCCTTGGTAACCAGGAAATAAAAAAGGCAGTACAGGAACTCGTGACTTCTTTCTGGTCTGTAACTCTATATGGCTGATTTTAGAGGGAAAGGCCCGTGGCTAGAGAGGAACATATCCTCATGTATTATCTGTAGAATACATGAAAGGACATGAAATAGTATGTTCCAAGTTCTGTGGAGATTTTATGTAGGAATACATGCTTTCCCTTTGCTGCTTCTCCATTTGTCAAGGAGTAATGTTCCAGTAGAGAGAGTTGTTTCTGAAAATTGCTTCTGCATCTGTATGTGTTGTGTGGGTTTTTTTATTTTAACCTTTACTTTGCATTTGTGTATTTGAATCCTTACGAAAAATCTAATTTGTTCGCGTACGGTACAGTTAACAAAACAATTAAAAGCTCCTGGATGGGGAAGCCCATCCTGTTGTTGGCTCCAGAGAAAAGATGTTTCATCATCCACTTTGGACTCAACATAGTTCTACTTAGCACACCTCTTTTCAACAACAGATTTGGGATTTCTTGGCCGAATTCTGCTTTTATTACTGAAAGAGAATTTTAGTGATTTAATGCCTTTTATTTACCATAATTTTTAAAGCAGTTTAACATAATTGACAGTTTGAATGCAGAACCATTCATACAAAATCCCTTCCTACTCCCTGAAACACAAAACCCAATCCATGAGCAAAAACTAAAAAGAAAAATCAAACATAATTTAAATATTTTTTTTAGGGTTTGTTTTTTTTTTTTTTTCTTTTCTTTTCCTATGATGCTGGCCAAGTTCTGGTTTGATGTAGATTACAATGGTCATACTGTGTTACAATCTTTGAAAAAGTGCAACTGGTCATTAGCTGCAATGACACGAACAGCTGTAGTATTTTATGGTAACAGCTGGGAACAATCTAATTCTCTTCAGTAACTTTCTTTTATTGTTCCTTTCATGCCATTTTTAAAATGAGAAAGCAAGATTATTGTATTTGTTCTCTATTTTACACCAGGGACTTCTTCATAGGCAGTGATGGCAATTAGGTGTCAAAATACAACGTTGCTGTTTGTGACTTGGAACGTTTCCCTCTGCAGGACCTGTTTCATAACCCGCTGAAGTCTGCGGGAGTTGGAGTCTTTTCATTAACTTGAGTAAACTGTGAATCAAATAATCATCCCAGGACTTCCAATTGTGGCCTTCCTTCTCAGTGCATGATTTCTCTTCAGTTTAAACTGCTTTGTTACATCTGATCTTAAGCAGCTTAGGACAGGACAGCATTAGCTCTTATTTTAACACCGTACTAAGTACACTTCTACTTTGCAGTGCTCTTATTTAGCAAGCAAAAAGGGACTTGTCTGTTTGTAGGTGGTTGGTTTCTCAAGAAATAGTTTTCTGTTGCTGTGTCTTTAGAAGTATAGTCTAAAATGGTTTTTTTATGTATATATGTATGGTTTTTTTTTTGTCATTGGAAAAACAAGTGGAGCCTATATCATGTATAAATACTTTTCTGTCCTCTTAAAAATGAGTTTTCTTCAGTAATGAACACATCTGGGTTGCCTTAAGTAAAATCTGTTTAACTCATTTTCCTGATGTAATAGAGTAAGTGTTAGTATTAAAATTGCACTAGCAGTACTAAAGATGTACGTACAAGATCTACGTGGGAGCATTATTTTCTTCTGTGAAGAAACTTGCTGAGCTGTGTCACACAAGTGGTGCTGTCTGTGATTACTAGAGAGGAGCTTAACGGCATAACAAGGTATGTTTGGTGCACAGCTGGGAAATTTGGGAAGAGGAAACAAAGAGCACAGCAGGCAAGGATATGTGTTCTCAGTGCAGTAGTATGTTATTTAGGGAATCCTATCTAGTTTAGAAATCAAAATATTGGCTCAGGTGAATACCTTAGAGGTGTTTGTGCATCAGGACAGGAGGCTATGCAGCAGCTACTAGGGAGCTTGGCCCTGTCAGCAAGCAGAGAACTGGCAAGGGCAGTTGGTGAAAATTTTACGTACTTGCATACTCTGTGTGTGTAACCTTACGTTTGGTTTAGAATATCAGTGAATGATCTTTCTGCATCTTTAAGAGAAGTTGCTTTAGATAAGGTGCTTATAGTTTCTGTTCACTGTATCAACTTCTAAGCTGGTTGTCCTTACATTATCAGCAATGTGGAGAGGAAAGTGACTTCAAGATGCTTACTGAGAAGGAGTTACTTTTGGTACAGGGAGGAGAGGAGGAGTGAATTTAAAAAAACACTGTATTTGTAGTACAAAAGGGGGAAAAAACCCTTGCATTCATTTCACTTGAGAGGTGAGTTTTAGCTTCTGGACTGTTGACTACTTCAGCAGGTATGGTTTTTTTTTTCTTTATTGACTTGTGCTCACCACACCACTGGAGAGATAGCGTATCCTTAATTTTTATGAATGATGTGCCAAAGTACCTGTCTCAATCACTTGCAGCTAAAAAGCATAGCTTCACAGAAGCACATGATGGTTGAGGCTGTAAGGGATCTATCTCTGGAGGTCACCTGGTCGAGCCCCAGCTCTCATAGCTTTTCCTCACAGGAGAGATGCCACAGTGCCTTAAATCACCTTAGTGGCCTTTTTGCTGGACTCTCTGTAGTTGCTCTGTATCTCACAGTTTCTGTGTGAAATCTAAATATAAATGAAAGTTAATTTATACGTCTGAAGAACTTGCACATTAGGGAGTAGTGCTCTTTTATCCTTTTTAACAAGGTACTGCTGCTTCCCTGGAGCTCTGAATCTCAGGTGACACCTACCTTATGTAATACTGTCTGTTTACCGCATAGAAGATGAGGGATATCACTATCATTAATGAAAGTCTTAAATGTGTGTGCATTTATTTATTTTTTTTTTTTTCAGTATTAACCTCACATCTTGTATCCTATTGTGAAAGACAATACTTCACTGTAGGATGTTGTTTGTATAACCTAGGCTAATCTTAGAAGTATTGCCAGTCAGAAAATTACTCGGCAGATATCTTTTCTGCTATAATCCAGTTGCTGTGGCTTCTGAATGTGTGTTAGACACTTCTCCCCCCTTAGATGCTTCTCTCCCCATCCGCTTCCACCTGCATTAATGGAAGTTGCAGGAGACAGGTTTTTATAGGTCATCTTAGAGAATTTGCCAGTGGTATCCTGGACTGCATTAAGAGGAGTGTTGCCAGCAGGCCAAGGGGTATGATCCTTCCCCTAGGCACTAGTGAGGCCACACCTGGAGTGCTGTGTCCAGTTATGGGCTCCCCAGTATGAGTAAGACATGGACATACTGGGAAAAGTCCAGTGCAGGGCCACAAAGGTAACTATAGGACTTTCATATGAAAAGAGGCTGAGAGAGCTGGCGCCGTTCAGCTGGGAGATCTCGTCTACCTCATCAGGGTGATCTTACTGATGTGTGTAAATACCTGGTGGGAAGATACGAAAAAGGGGATCCAGGCTCTTCTCAGCAGTCCCCAGTGACAGGGCAAGAGGTAATGGGCACGTTGACAGCTCTCACAGTAAGTAATTTTCTGTTTTTTCAAACCCTGGCACAGGTTGCTTAGGGAGGTTGTGGAGTCTCCATAATTGAAGACATTCAAAAGCTGTCAGGATGTGGCACTGGGCAGATGGCTTTAGGTGGCCCTGCTTGAGCAGGGGTGTTGGACCAGGTGACCTCCAGAAGTCCCCTCCAGCCTGAACTATTCTGTGATCATCTTTTACTCTTTAAAGTGAACTCTTTAAAATGGATAATTAAAACACTGTTTAGCGTTTCATGTTTGACCAAACATGAAATACAGACATCTCCCTTGAAAACTGAAAGGTTATGTCTGCTAATGAGGTATTCTACAGGAAGAATGCTTTGTGTCATGTTGAGGGTCCACCAAAAAGCATTTTGAAATAGCAAGATATGTTGCATTGGGAAATCATATATTTTTTTTAATTGACACATCCATATGTAGCTGGTAGTGTTGCTGGCAAAACATTTGCACAGCTATTCTTGTCAAGTTTCAGAATCTCCTGAACATGTATAGCTCCTGAGTTTGGTGTACTTCGAAAGCAGGGACAGATAGTATGCCCACAGTACTTTGCTTTGGACAACTGTAAGAAAAATGGGAAAAAGCTTTCACATTAATCTTTCATAGCTTTTACCAATGTTTCTGACATGACCATCAGAAAGGTCCATTCCCATTACTGGAAGGAGATGGTTATGTTTTACAAGTCCTTAGTGGAAAAATGGTGGCATGATGACTAAAATTGAGGGTGATGGCAGTTGTCTTTCAGCTCTAATACTCTCTGGCATATTTTTTTCTTTGCTGCTTTCTCATGCTTTTTTATTTCCCTTTGAAGATTCACGTTGCCCTTTAAAGCTGACTAGGAAATACCTGAATCTTGCATGTGTAAAGGTAAAATTGAACCTGTGATAAGGGAATTTCTTGATGTGGGTGACAGGGAATGAAAATCAGCATTTGGAAGAGTCTGAGTGTGACAGAAGTATGCTGACTGCTTCAGAAAAGTTAGTAGAGCTACCACACTAGAGGCTTTGAACAAGTTCTCTAGGTGGGATCACCTTCATGCATAATTAATCTGAATAATGGAGATAACCTTTTTTTGTAGTGAAAATGCAGCTTCCAGAGTTGCTCAGTTGACTAGTTACATTTGAGGAAAATGATAGATACTGTAATTTAAAGTGTGAATTGCCTTGGTGTTCATATAGATCACACTGTATTATGAAAACCTGGGACAATATACATCCCTATGAAAGAAGTTTAAATGCTTTTACTGTCTTTGCAACATACTGAACAACAACCAGGAAGAGGACTTGTTAGTGCAGTCAGGAAATCTTTGGCCTCATTATCTGTAATTACAAAAAGTGTATATGAAAAGATACCTTGTTCTGGAGAACTTCTGTTTGCAAAAAGGCATGTAGAGTGTTGAGTAGTTGCCTTCAGGATACTTAAAAAAAGAAAGGAAAAAGATAGGTTGAACATAGATACGGTGACCTGGAAGGATGTTCCTGGTAACTAAACACACCAAAGGAGCTGAAGAGGTGCTTTGAATAGATGGAATTGAAGAGCAGATGAGAAAGCATATGTTCACCTACCTGAAGCATGAATGGATGTTCCAGGAATATCTCTTCTAGCTGTGCTGCAGGGCATTTTCCTAAGCAGCTCTGATGGCTATGCTATCATCTTCTGCTCAGGTACACGCCATGCAAAGAGAAGGTTTTTTAGCACAGTGGGCATCTGTCATAGTCACCAGTAAGTCACCAGAGGAAATTGTTTCTATGGATTATTTTAATGAAAAACTTTTTGAGAGTGACCATGGAGGAAAAGTGATTGTATAGCTATTAAAATAAGTATTTATGATGGAAGATATATGATGCTGGTATTTGTTGTTGAGAATCTGCTGTATCCTGATATTCTGCTGTATTGAGCAAGATTAAAAGCTGGCTTGAGTTTGTGCCATGTTTTATCTGAACTGATGATGCAAGTTGCTTCTAATAAATAATGTTATCAGTGAATAGTAACAAATTACCATGGTTTCACAAGACTTCTAAAATTCTTGCAGTAAGTCCTTAAATCCTGGTTCTATCATGATTCTCAGAAAATAAAGGGCTGTGTGAGGGCAGTGGTTTCTTCCCATGCCTTGATGCACGGCCAGAATTTTAGCTTCTTCCCTAAAGGTTTAGCAGAAGCATTTTCTTTTTTTTGGCTTCAGAAATACAGGTTTTATCTTGGTTCAAAGGTAACTGGTGGCACTAATAATCCTTTTTCTAATGTGCAGAGCAGCTGAGTGAACTTGAAGAGTCAATGAGATCAGATGGCCTGTCTAGCCAGAGAATACTACAAAATTCTTTCATAACTGTGTCTTAACTACAGAGTGACTTACCTTTGTTTGAGTTTATGTTGATCCAGTATCATGGATTATGCTGGTAAAAACCATTCCTTTTAAGTGTTCCTCTTCCCTCCTAAGTATGAGTCTTTTAGAGAAGCTACCTTTTTAAAAGAAACATCATGGAGCATTTATAAACAATAGTTGATAAATGTGGGAATAAGACATGACCACCACTTCGTTGCTGGAGTCCTTGTTGAAAGCAATATATTGGGTTTTATTCTTCTTTGCCTTCTGGACATGCAAAATCATATTTCTTGATGAGTGCCTGCCAAGCTTTGTCACATTTATTTTAAGTAAGATGAGTCTCCTGCAAGTTCCTGGGTAGCAGGGACCTAGGAAGGAGCAGGCTGGGTTACCTCTGAAGCTTTCCATGCTGTAGGAAGCTGAGAAAATAGCAGGATGAATTTATTATTGGTGCAGTATGCAATAACAGTCTCAAGTATGCTGCTTGGAGCTAGGGAAAAACACAAGTGGAATTTGATTTACCTTTCCTTTTCTGCATCAGCATCTGTATGAAGCTTATCCTCATGTACTCTGACTGCTTTTGCTGTGATACTACTAACAATGTAAATATTTTCTACAAGCCTGGGATGGCCTGCTCTTGCACTTTTGTGTTGAAGAAAGTGGCTTTTGTACTAGCTCGCCCTGGAATACTCTACTTGGGATTTGTGCTATTTAGCAGAAACTTTACATCTAAGTAATTCAAAGGAGATACATAATTTGGTATTAACCTCCATTAGTGAGGAGTTCTGAGTATGATAAATGGACCAAAGAGGGTAGTTATTTATTTACCCGTTTTGTGTATCTGCTGCACTGTAGAAGTCTGTCATGCGGCTGGTTTCTCTTTCAGGAAACGGGTCCATATAGGTGATGCATTTGTACATGGCAGGACTGTAATATCCTTCAAACATCTTGCTGATATCAGCACGTGCTTCCAGCCTTTGCTTTGGAATTGGAAACAGAAGAAGTCTTGAGGTTTGGTATTGGATGGTAAATACCAGGCATACTACTAGTTTGTTTCTGGTGGAAGAGCTTCCCCAGTCCATGTATGCATACCTATTTCTGGTTCACTGGTGTTACAGCAGAAGGGGTAGCATTTGAATTAGAACTAGTGTATAATGGAAAGGTAAGTGTTAAAAGCTTTTCACTTGAAACCCGCCAATTCTCTTTTCAGCCTTCAACTTCCTGTTTACATGGGAAAATATCCATGGGTAGTTGTGTGGCCAGGTAGGTCTTGGAGAGGCAGTAGCATTAATATTTTGTGCTATGTACTGGCTTTAGAAAAATTTTGGCCTTTTTTGCCTCAGAAGAGTCCCATGTTGCTAAATCTTACTGAGAATGAATTAATTTATTCCTGAGTTAGCCCAAATGAATGTCTGTTTTTTCCTAAAAAACAAAACCAAAACAAACCACCACCAAAAAAAAAAAATTAAAAAAAAAAAAATCAGTGAACTCTTGGAAAAAGTATGCATCTGTACGTTTCTTTTTTCTTCATCTGCAGATTTGGACTCTTGATGGAAAAGAGAATGTTTTGTTGCTTCGGTCACCTAGCTGCTATAAAACCTGTTTTAATATGGCCTGTCTAATGTCGTATCCTTCTTCTGTAACAAAAATGTGATGACTGGAATGCATGTCGTCAGCTTTTGTAATCAGGGTACTTAAAATATTTACAATACTGTGATTACTGTAAAACTTCCTGTACATACATACACACACATTGTAGCTGCCTTATGTATTTTTGCCTTTCAAGTTTACATCTGGGTTTGTCTTCTATTATTGCTTTTTGTTTTTTAACCCAAGATGTTTGGCAAAGCTAAATAAAATACAAACTTTTTTATCTCCTGTCTGAGGCTTGCTATGTAGTCACTTCTAAAATATCCTAATAAAATAAGCACGAGGAAGGAGCAATCTTGCAAAGTCTGAAGCTTTTCACAGGCTAAAACCAAACCCTCAAGTGTCTGCTGAAGCTGCCAAATTCCGTACTGGGGGTTGTCTGTCAACAGACAACCAGTGAATATAATCAAGCAGCAGGGGGATAAATCTTGGAAAGGCTTCTGTGTTTGGAAGGCCACCTCAAATGGCTGAGACCAGCCTATGAATACGTGCCCACCTGTGTTACTTTCAGTAGCTATGAGATGTGGAGGAGTTTCAGGGCAAGACTAGGCAGTCTAATATGCTTCCCTTCTGTTGTGTGCAGGAGCTGTGAAGAGTTGGTGCCATCCTTGGATGTAAAAGGCAAGTGTTTTGTAGAAGCAACGTCTACTTGTTTTGGACCCTGATAATGAGTCCAGTGGAAAATAGTAAGGTAGCCCAGAACTGTTACAGCCATAATATTTCTTGTCTGATGAGCCAAGTTCAAAGAAAACGTTCTAAACCCTGACTATAGATTCATTTAATTGAATCTCTTATTTTAAACTGGGCATATCTTGGACTGAGTCCAGGGCTTGAAACTGGAGAGGATTTGGTGGCACTAATAGATGATGTTCTCCTGTAATTGGATTGCCAGGCATCTGTTGTCTGCCCAGGAGAAGGCAGCATTAAGGAACGTGACTACCCAGTGGTAGGCAAAGAAGCTTCCCTCTTGGGTTGCTCCTTGCTGGGGATCTTGTAGAATCTTTCATGCTGGAGCCTAGAGCTCCAAAATGAGGCTTTTGTAAGTGGTTTTGCTCCTCTGGCACAGTGAGAGGATATGGATTTTGCTTTACTGCTAGGCTGATTGTTGTTTAGTTCGGAAGTAAATCATGCCCGCATGTGTGGCTGTGTAGCTTGTGTCTTCCCTCAGAGCTGAGGGCTTCTCTGTGCCTGGCTGACTCGCCTGTCCGGCGCTGCCAGGCTGTGCAGTCTGTCTTCCCTAACAGGTTCTAGCAATTATTTTTCCCCTCTGTCTGAGAATTTTCCATTTTACAGGCTTTTTCTCTGTTGGTAGTCTGGTCCTGTCCCTCAGAGGCTCTCTGGCATGTTGATGTACGTAAACTACCTCAAGGTTTTCTTAAAGAATAGTGGAAGCAAGACCACTAGTCCTCCCAGGAGGAAAGTGCAGTGAGGTCAGTGGTATTCCTTTTGCTTCCCTTTCGGTTTTGTTCACTCCTATGCCTTGTAAAGCAGCCAGGAAGATTTGTTATGAATCGCTTTTAATTTCCTCTTGTGCAGAATATAATCCAAAATGGACTTTTTCTTAAAATAAATCTACCAGTAATTGTTTTGGGTATTTTAAAACCTTAAAACAAAACACAGAAGCAAAAGAACACCCCAAAACCCCACCTGGGTGTTACAGAAACATCTTGGGCATAAGATCACTCAGACCATTTCGTTATTGGTGTCTCATTTGTTTGATCCACATGTGGTTAATGGTTATTGACTAATGGGATACATAACTAAGGTTCACCTTGTCTGTATACCCTTTGGTTATTTTGACTTCTGTTTAAAAAAAAACTTGTAAGTTTACATGACTGTTAAGAACATCTTTCTTTACATCTGTCAGTGGACTATTATTCAAATTTTCAGGTGTTAAAGGGTTTTATTGGAGGGGCCACATCATGACACTAGCAGAAGTGCTGCAGGAAGGGATAATCTGAAGTAAGCAGGAAAAGTAGATAGATGGGGGTAATACAATATTTTGTTCTCTATTAAGTTATTTTCTTTCCTGATGGTTTTCACTTGAGCCCAGGCCAAGAAGGAGGAATGTTATGTTTTGGGTTTAGTGGGTTGTTTTTTTTGCTTTTCTGGTTACTGATGTATGTTAGCATCCTCCTCCTGTTCTCAGCGTGAGTTACTGAGAGGAGAAATGGTGGCCACAGTGGAAGTTGATATCCACAGCAAATTTCTTCTGTGAAAATACACTGTGAATTACTGGAGTTTGTTGCATGACATTGCACACCAAAACAAATGACAATAAAAATGGTATTTCCCTGTGCAGGTACTCTTTGTGACATGCAAGCTGTGCAGCTGTTTCCATTCTTTGAGACAGAGAAGAACTTAACTTGCTCCTCTGAGTCCACAGCTTGTCAGTGACTTTCCCGTGGTCTTGCAAGAAGCCATCAGTAGAGCCAGGAATGGCATTTTAGTCTCCTGTTTTGGAATCTGGTGCCCCAATCTGTTATATCAATACTGCTCTCAAAAGAGTGCTACCTGTGTGATGGAAATGTTTGGTCTGGGATAGGCAGCTGTGTTCTTGTACGGCTTTACCTTTTGCTGAAGTTAAAGCATATATATTCCCCTCCGCAGGTACATGATCCTTCTCTCCAAAGCTGGGATTCCAGAACAAAAGCAAGGATTAATCTTTAAATGAGAATATGAATTGTTACTGTGAAGCCTATTTAAATACAGTTAATTGTCCTTGAGAAGAATTATATCTTCTTCAGAGTGGTTGCAGCTTCTCCTTTCTGTCTTTTTAAATTGGAATATTTGCTACCTTTTAATAACTTTACTTGAATTGTTATAGATGTGAAGCAATAGAGCTGCTCGGAGCACAATATGTAAAGGTTCACAGTGTATATTAAGAGTCTGTTGCTTTCACAGCACCTTTTGTTTTCAATTCCTCTCTCAGATCTAGCTTCATCAAAATCTGGAGTCTTGCTGGCACTGGGAGGTAAACGTGGAAGGCTGAAATGTCTCATTCAGACAATGCCTCAGGTGTGCAGTCACTTAACTTTCCAAAGGCTTTGTTGTATTTTAAACCAGTGTGTGCGTTGCTTTGGTATCTCCTCAGACCTTGGGGATGTTCTTGGGCACTCAGCCAAATACAGATTATCACGACCCTTGAAAACTGGTTGGATCCCAGTATGTTTGCAGTAATTTGTTTTTTATATAGCAGTGACTAATAAAACAAATACCCTCCGAAAAGCTTCTTAAAACTTTAGAAAGGAAAGGTCTTATTTTCTCTAAAGCATACTTTCCTAAGGCAAATGATTATTCTGTAAATCCTGAAACTCCTGTGGTGATTTTTCTCCCCCAAGATAATCTATGTGAAATTCGTGGTAGAGTTGTATATAGAGAATATACTGCTCTCGGCTTTGCAGCAGGAGAAAGTGTTGTTACAAATCGGAAGCATAATAAATTTACAGCATTAGAGAGGGCAACTAGGAAATCATATTTGATATTTTCATCTTGAGCATGGGGCAACAATTAAAAAAAGTGGTTTTGCAATTCAAGCAAAAATTGACGTTGCTATTCATAATGGCTTGTGACTTGTGCATTTAAGTATAAGCACCGTGAAGATTTATCCTGTCTGCAGAACAGTTTGGTGGGTTAGAAATGCTGGCTTACAAGGGTGTGGTGTTGTCCAGGGAAGAAACCCTGCTCGATCTTATCTTTCCTTCCACTTTTGACCATTCCCTCTTTTTATTTCCTCTTTTTTTCTTTTTAAGTAAACTGCATTGATTTGTGACATGATCTGAAAGACAATGAAAGGAAAGCGTGTTGTCGAGTTTGCATGCTTGAGGTTTGGTGCCAGAAAGCTTTTGGAAAAATACCTGATTGTAGCAAATACAGAAAGTTGGATCAAATATGGGAGACTTTCATTTTGGTCACTTCAAAAGAGGGACAAATTACAGTCTTATAAGAGTGCTCTAGCTCAGGTGGGCTGTCAGGAGTGTTGTCCTCCTGGGAACGTTCATATACAAAAGGGAAAAAGGCACGTTGTATAGTTCTAGGATGGGATTCCCTATATATGCATCACTTTTAAATTTTGGCTATTTTCATGCATAAAATGACTTTACAGCTAAACCCATAATTAGCTGGAAATAAGCTGAAAGGGATAGTTGTGAGTATTTGTCTAAATCACTCTTAGTCATATACAAATTTTTCAGTATTCCATACTGAAGCTGTGTTCTGAAGCCTCTATGTGCTGGACTGGCCATGAGTGGAAGCGGACCACTCTCTTCAGTCTTGTCTAATAAAGCATTTGCTTTATGTATAGAGACTATATTTTGCCTTCAATTCAACTAATGTAATAGCTGATGGAAGTTATCAGATGGATGGATAGCTGTGCAAGAAGCAGTGGTCTGTTTGCTGAGACCAGTTGCCAGGTAGGATGGCTTAGCACAGCCCTGGCATCTCACCTGTGCCTCTGGCAAGAAAGTCTCTTCAGGGAAGGGTGACAAGCTCCCAGTTGGGGTTTTTTCAGTTCAGGGTTGTTGTCAAGCCAGCTTATTAAAGTGGCAAATGCATCCTTTTTTTTTCTTTTGGTTGTTTGCTAACACTGGTTTGCAGTATGGCTGAAGAGCCAGTTCCTTATAGCGTGTCGCACGTGAGTGGGCTGTGGTGCTCCCTGTATCAGCATTCAGTCCTGTCTTAATGTATCAGATAAGCATAACAATTTCTAGAGGGCTGAGGAAATTCACTTAAGGACTGGTTAATACTGTTTGCCTTATCTCTATTAACCTAAACAATTTCTCTAAGTGGCTGGTGGTAAATGATCTTGACTAAGTTCTATGGAAATAAAGCAATTTTTAATTAGTTTGAGAGGCCAGCCAGAGTTTACTTGTCTGTGATCATAAGTTCTCAAATAAATCATGAACTCATGTATGGGTGGTATTGAGGCAGGCTAATTAAGTCTATTAGGAATCTTTAACTCCAACTGAAATACCAGTTTCTCTTCCTTAGATTTCTGTTCTTAAAAGGCTAGTTATTTTGTTCCAGAATTGTATAATCTGGTGTTTTACAGAAGTTGTTACCAGAAGTTGTAAAAGTTTCAGCATCCCCTCAGAATGACTAGGAGAACAATGTGCTTTTGCAAACATCTGCAAGAGGCTGGAGTTTGTTACTTTGTCATTTTGTAGAAGTGGGGATGGATCAAAAGGCTTTTCCCTGCTGACATCTATTTGCTGCTCCACAGTCAGCTGAAATGATAGTGAAGAGGCACAATGTCTTGGCTGTGAGGGAGATGCAACCCTTGACATTTTCTCGCAGAGGCTAGAGGATGATCTGTTTTCTCAGGGTCTTGCCTAAAGCCAAGTACAGTATGGAAGTTACAGTTCTCTTTAAACTTTGCGTTCCTCTTGCTTTACCTTTGTGACATAAAACACTAGGAGCATTTCTGAAAACTATTTTCTCTTGCTTTCCTTGACCTGTGAAATCCTTTTGATTTTATAATTTGTAAAAGAAAGTGTATTTTAAATGAATTCAGGTGCTACTTATCCTTCTGGAGGGGATGGAGGGTGACTGCCCAGGGTTTCTGAATTACTCAATACCAGTCAACTCTGCTCACTGAGGATGCCTTGGTTGTTCCCTTCATGTGACAGGAGGAGATGCTGCTGGTGACCTGCTTCTTTTTGTAGTCACACACCACCCAGACAGAGCAGGTTCACCATCTCTCGTGCTGTTGCCATGATCCCTGAAATGTAATGCACACTGGGACTTCTTACCTAATGCCTATGATCCTCTATGTGGTGTAGGATTCTTCAAAGCCTCTGTGTCAGTTAAAAATGAGTTTAAAATTCTTTGTGTTGGTTTTTGTCTTGTTGTTTGTTTTTGTTTGGTTGGTTGGTTTTTTTGGTTTTTTTTGGTGTTGTTTTTTTTTTTTTTTTTTTTTGGGTAGAAGGAGAAAAGAGGTATTTTGGGTATTTTTCCTGTAGAAGGAGAAAAGAGGAATCTTTTGATCCTCTTTTTCCCTTTCCAACATGACAAAGCTCATTAGCTGATTGCTGAAACTTAATGCAGTTTCACCTGTGATGCAGGGCAAAAGTTACAGTAACTAACTCAAACTCACTATTAAATGTCTAAAGTGAAGGTTCGTAAGAGCATTTTTTAAAACATCTGAGATCACATCTGACGGTCAGAAGGTGTAGCTATGTTCCTTTTTAGTGGCTTTTGTGTATTTGAGAAACTGCAGTAACTTCTTTAAAAGGCTTCTTTGTGTTGAACACGTCAGCTTTTTAAATGACTAAACACAGTATATGAACTACTATATTTTTCCAAAGATGAAGTGTAAAAAAAGAAGTCATAAGTAACTTATTGATATATAGAAACCAATGGCAACCCTGCTACTGTCCATGGCCAGCAGAATTTCACCCAATTGGAAATCCCAGTGCTGTTATCTGTAGCGGTGAGAGCTGAGCCACTGCCCAGACTGTTGCCTGTTGACCTTCCACAGTGTTTTCCACCTTTCCTGAGGAAGGCTTTCCTGCTCATTGAGAGATGAAGGGTTTGGTCCCTTTGTTTGCAGGAATCTTCTGTAATCCTGAATATCCTGACTTAGAGGCTAATGAGTGGAAGAACATAGACCTGGGCTTCCAAGTTGAGCTATTTTGCATCTCTTCTCTCTTCTTTGGGACCCAAAAAATGATTTGTGCCTCATTAGAATTGTAATTTTTTTAATATAGAGTCTATACATAAATCATACATTGGGAATACAGTAAGAGAAACTATAGAACTCATAAGTGGAAGAACTGAAATTGAAAATATTTAGCTATTCACGAAACAGCTGACCTGGAGTGTTTTCTCCTGGAATTACAATGCTGGGAAAACTTCTCATAGTCTCTGTTCTTGGTCACTGACTCTCTCTCCTTTGAAGTCCGGAAACTTGTATGTCTACATGGACAGTATGAATACATGTCATAAAATATTTTGAAATCTGCTGGGTTTCCAGTGATAACATGTTAGGTGGGGTTTTGTGAGTCTGTATATAAAGCCAATTAGAGTTGCTTGCTTATGGTTAGAAGATGTGGATTTGAGGGATAAAATGCTTGTCTTGCTCCTTATCTCTGTATCTAACTGTTTAAAGATCCATTGGGATGTGCTAACAGCAAACCAGAAACAAGTACATTTATCCCAGGCTAATGCAGCATCAGCTAAATATGTGATGTATTGAAATCTACCAGATTAGCATGAAAAGTGCAAAACTCCTGCAAGGCTGGAGGATACACAGCAGGGGTGGGATGGCAGCTGCCTTCCTCTGCATCCCAGTGCTCCCTGCCAGTCCTGCAGTGGGGTGGGAAGCTGCTCCAGGGACGGCACATCATCTGTTGAACACTACGTAACTGTTCCCAGGCATCTCCCACCCTTCTCTGGACACGAGCGTGCTCTGGTGCCTGGCCAGGTACTCATTTCATGCTTATGGAGTCAGAAGGCAGAGGCTTTCCCCACACCTGGGTGTGGATGGCATCTCACTTGTTTTGTCTCCTCGCTTGTTTTGCTTTTAAATGTAGAGATATTTGCCCAGGTCACAAAGTTGAAACTAGACCATGTATGTCTCTTAGTACACAAGCCCATGTCTTCTCAAGCCGTGGCTGTGCACCTTTAGTTATGGTATGGAAGCAAAAGTAAGGGAGGGGAGAGTTGGTGCTCATATGCAATGTAATATAGCACACTGGTCATCAGCAGTGCCAGTGACATAGGTGTTTTTTGCCCTTGGTATTTATGCCAGGCAGTGTCAAGCTGAAGGCTGTACCCCCTGGGGCAGGAGGGGAGCAGGGTGGTGACAGAGGGGCATATAGCTGCTGGCAGCACAGCAGAAGGCTCTTACTGCTGTTCAGGGTATTTCCAGTTACCTGGTCATTTTGTCTTTCAGCCTCATGCTATCCTGCTTTTAGAGCAGTTTAGAGTATTATTAATTTCAAACTTGTGAAGCCCTTCTCAGTAAGTTTTTACGATGTGCATTTCACAACTCGAGTGTAAAGACCAGGCTCTGATAGTGACAGCCTGAGGGAGCCTGGGCATGAAGCATGTAATGAATTAAAAACTTGGCTTGATCCGAAAGTTGGGGTTTGCATTTCCTTTGGGATGGCTCTCTTGTTGTTCAGTCTGCATAGATATCAGATCTCACCTTTACTATGTTCAATAAAACCTGAATAATTCATGTAATTCTGACTAGTGGTTGACAAGAAGAAGCAGCAGTGCTCTTGCAATTTTCGTGATTGCTGAGGAGGCTACTTGTTAGGAATTAAAATGAAGTTCCTAAAAACTGAGAGTAGAAACATTATTTCAACTGGAAGCATGCTATTGTTAGATGTGTTTTTCTTTTCTTTTTTTCAAGTGGACTTGCAAATGTCGTTAAACAAAGCGCAGTGATAAGAAAGAGACCATAGAAAAGGAAGAGGGTATTCATGTGTTTCCTGTTTTATCACTGGTTTGTGTTTAACTTAATATGTCAGTGGCAAGATTCACATGACCTAAAACATCCTTTTGAAGCAAATTTGCCAACTTGCATGACTGTGCTTATTAGTTCTGCATTTTGAAGAAATCCCAAGTGCCTTCATGAAGAAGCTTACTTTCATTATGATACAGTATATTGTGAACTATCAAATATTGCTTTATTTTACTTCACTTACAGGAAATGAAGTATGGATGACCGTAAGTTACTTAGCTACTGGTAGCTGGCCCTTGTAGTTCTTGGTATTTAATTTATGGGGAAAAAAAGAATGTGTTAACTTAGCATGGGAAATGTACACTTCTCTTTGTATGAAATAACAACAAGGCTTTAATTGCTACCCAAAAGAGTATGATTTGGTTTATAAATGTATCCCTCCTTTTAGAATGTAACAGGTATCTTACCATTCTCCCTTGGTCACTCTTGCATGAAACAGGAAAAACAATGCAAAGCTTTCCTTCAAACTACAAAATAGCTACACTGTATAAAAACTGTTGAAAGCACCACTATGACTTGTAGGTTGATGTTTTCCATTGGGAACGTTTTCATTGTGCGGTCTCCAGAGCTATGGATAAGGTCTAGTGGTGACAGAGGAGGAGGAGAACGTGAATTGTGCTGGGAATCCCCCAAAGCAGTGGGATCAAGACAGCTTCCCAGGCCCACAGACATGTCCTGATTATACCACAGCTCTGCTCAGGATGAGAGATGATGTCTAGCATCTTTTCCTCTTTGCAGGCTCTCATTCACTGTATTTTCCAACAAGAGGAAGCTTGTGTTTGGCAGGGTGCCTGGGTGCTGTGTAGCTTTTCCATGGCTCAGGGTGCTGAACCCCAGAATGGGCTTCCTCACAACTTCTCCTCATAGAAGAAGTGCCCAAGTGAGTCCCATGCGGAAAATGAAGGATGCAAAGGGGTTTCCAGGTAACGTGTTGAGCTAAGGGAAGGGATATTTTTCATCGTCACCTTTTTTTAAACCCAGAAGCAAATCTAGGGGGTTGCAAAGTTAAGAAATGGTAACAATAAATAATGGGCATTGGAAAGAAGAGCTGAGCATTTATGTACAGAGCAGAGCAACAGGAAGATATGCGTAGCTCCTGAAAAGGCTGGCACTTGTCCCACTGAAGCGATCTGTATAATGTTACAGTAGACTGCTGATGCTACAGAATTTTGATAGATTAAACTGCAGTTTGTTTATATAGATTTTTCTCTAAGGTTCAGTAATTCCAATTGAAGATGAAGGTCTTCAATTAAATAAAATTATTTTCATCTTTGTTTATAAAGCTTGCATGGTGTTCAGGCTGAAGCATAGTTGCTGTTTTGGGACTTAAACAGTAAGCTGTTTTTTGTATAACTTTGCAAATGAAGTGGCTCCACAGTTGAGTGAATAGCTTTTTCATCTACATAGATGTGTTCCTGCTTTATCTGCAGTACATGGATCATTCAGTACAGTTTTATTACCTGTGTCTCTTATGTGCTTGGGAAAGGTGGGTGGTTTTTGTTTTGAGGGTTTCTCCCCCCCCCCCTTTTTTAGGGTTTCCCCCCCCCCCCCCCCGCCATTTAGGGGAGCACATGATTTTGGGAGAATTGCCTTACATCTGAAAACCTGGCAATAAGTCTGCAGCTGGTATATTTAGTTTCATTCCTGAATAGTGACTTCTTTCTGATTCCTGCTTAGTTATATACTTTTGGCAATGAGAATGTTTCTTAGGGCAGTGAATAGGTATATGCGTATAAAAATAGGCCCTGTGCAAACTCTGACCACCAAACTAAATGTTAGCATTTAGAAGTCTGTCAACAAACTCTGTGAGGAAAGAAGTGTTCACAGTAACGAGGTGATATTAGCTGGGTTAAAGCAGATGCTGAAGAAATGATTTATTTCTATTGCCTGGATGATGACAGGCAACACTGCAGTCCACTGAGAAATTAGGCTGAAATGTTGAGCTAGGCTCGGTTGTTTGTTGTCAGACTATTAAGCGAATTCCTGGAGGAGGCTGGCTTAAGCTGTTTACTAGTCGATATTCTCAGTATTCATCATCCATTTGTTACTGTCGAAGAAGGTAATTTGAGCATTTTTGTAAGACAAAGCAGGAAAGGATTATAAACAGTTAGGAGGACACATTTAGAATTTCAGATGATGAATTGGAAAAATGGTCTGAAATCGATGTGGTGAAATTTAATAAAGACAACCATAAAGTGTTACACTTAGGAGAAATCAAATGCACAAATATAAATGGGATAGGCAGCATGCTGACCAGAAAGGACCTGGGAATTGCAGTGCATCACAAACTGAATTTGTCAGGGCTGGTGTGCATGACACTGAAATTTCATTAGGGCCGTGTAGGTGATGAAACATGTCAGATAAAATAGCAGTGGAGGTAATTATTCTTCTTTGCTTAGCACTGTGCTTCTAGCCTCTGTTTTAGACTTCTTATTAGAGAAGGATGTGATAGATGAAGGGGGCAGGATCTCAGTGTCACCAACAAGGCTAGGACCCTCAGCCTTTGGGGAAAATCTGAAGGCTTTGAGTTTCTTTAGCCTAGAAAAAAAGACTGGAGAATGCCTAAATCTCCAATGATATGAAAAGATGGTGTAAGTAAGGTAGAGACCAACTATTCTTCGCTTCTACTGAGGCTAAAATAAATTATTTTAATTTGCCATTGGAGAGCTTTAGATTACACAGGATGGAAATTTTCCAATACTGAGCATGTTTTAAAGGCTGAAAGAAATTCTCCAGAGATAGATGAAACATTGCCACCATTGCAAAGATGCACAAATAAAAGCTGCCCAATGTAGCTAACCCACTCAGCTTCCTGTCTGGAGTGTGCAGCGTAGGGAAGGAGGTTGTAGTTGGACTCTGAAAGCTAGAGAGCAGCAAGTTAACCCCACAGACAGCCTGTCAGCTCAGCCTTAGAGCTGCACTGACGTAGCCAGGGGTATCTGGTTCTGTTCATGTAGCTGCCTGGGATGCTTCTGCAGAGAAATTATACTGGGTGATACAGATGGCCTTGAAGATGCCAGAGTCTGTGCTGGAGGCAGGGACTGGTCAGGGCTTCTCAGCTTTTCTAGTCCATATCCAGTTTTTCCTATTAAAAATTCTTGTCTCATTGTAGAATGTGGTGCTTGGAGTGGGGAAGGGTCTTCATGCCTCACTTGTTTTCTGTAGTGTTTCAACAGTGAGTTATACCTCACAAGTTGGGAAGAACAGGTTTAGATGATTGGGCTATCTTGAGCAGGCTCAAAAGCAGGTAAAATAACCAAGTGGTCTGTGTAGTACACACTTGAGTCAACAGAGTTAGCTTCTCAGCCAGGTGACTTTGTGTACAAGAGACTGTGCCACAGCCTCTCAGTTGGCTCTTGTATATGAGCTAATCTGTTGAGAAGTGGCTTGGGAGTCTCTGCAGCACTGACCTACCTGAGTCTCGGGCATGTTCCCCAGCCCCACAGCTGTGGTATAGGGAAAAACTGCCTTTGCTCTATATTTTGCAGGGCCACTGATTTTGAGCCAGCCTATGTTAACTACTGTGTTTACAGAATTATTAAATGGTAGCTAGAGTCAAAATGTTTTTATTTTCTTGTCCTGATCTATCCAGCTGCACAGAGCGCTGGACTCAAACTGTTTTTTCTCCTTTTGCTGTGACTTGTAGTAGGAGCTGCTTGCACTGATGAATAAGAGGTGATTTTAGTTTTTCTTTCTTTCTTTTTTCCCCACCCTCCCACTGGCCTTAAACAACAGAGCAATAGATTAAAGAATTAGTAATGCTTGAACATCATGGGAAAAATAATACTGATTACAGATCCTAATGACTTTTTTTTTTGCTTTTTTTAAAAGATGCTTTCTCTTTTTAGAATTAATGTCTTAACTCTTGCACACAAAAGGGGGGAATGAGAGAGTTTCAGGGAAAAGGAAATCAACAGCGTTTATAGAAGTTGTAGAGCTCTGGTTTTGGGGTTTTGCTGGAGACTGGCTTTTGAGCTGAGTGAAGTCACTTAATTTAGGTGTTACTGCAAATGAGAAGAACCCTGATTTTGGTAAGTTAAGAGGGGAAGATTAATCCAAGCCTTCTGTGAAAGGGCAAGGGAGTTGGAACTCAGTGATCTTTAAAGTCCCTTCCATCCTAAACCATTCTGTGAAATTATTTTATTCTTGAGGGTGGAAGAAGGTCCGTAAAAGTGGAATGCTATTTATACTCATTCAGACAACAAATTGGCTTTTAAACTCTGATAATGTAATTTGCAGAGGCTAAAACTTTATAATGCCAATATTCATGTAAATTTGTCATTTTATAAGGGCCTGGTTTTCAAAGTGCTACAAACATGAAATTTGTGCCTTTGTGAACTGTTTTGTTTTGGTCAAGTGAAAGAGTACAAGCCCAAAACACTGGCTTTCAGTGCTGAGGTCATTGACCATTTATATCAGTCTTATGGCAGTTGAGAGTTAGTGTCACATACAGAAGGGACACACATTCCAGATGATTTTCAGGAGATGACTACTATAATTTAGCACAGTGTAATTTCCAGGCTGCTGCTGTGTTAATTCCTCATTCATGTGCTTCTTGAGGAGAAGGGAGCATTTAATTTAGAAAACCTTGTTCTTTGGGCAACTGCACGTGGTGGTATTCAGACTTCATGACTTCTGGCATGAATTGAAGACTATTCTTAATCCCTACATTTTCTCTTTAGTGGGGCCTCTGTATCTCAGCTGCTGATCTGATAAGAGACTTGGTGCCGTGGCCTCTTCAGCTGGTTCAAGGATTATGTTGGACATCTATCTTATTGCTTGTAGTAAAATGAGTAGTGTAAAGGTTTTCCCAGGTAGTCCCTAGATGTGTTTTGTGGCAATCACTGAGATGCAGATTAAATAATAAAGTGACAGTCGTCTTCTAATGAGCTCTCTCAGTGCACTTTGTCAGCACTGAGGCTGTTTTCGCTTGAACTGGCTCCTTCATTTAGCAGCGTGCATTAGCCTAGTCTGTTTTAATTTCATTTCCTTCCTTGACAGAATACCTCCAGAAGCTTCTCATGCAGTTTTTCTCAAGTGAAAATAGCTTTGTTAATTGGCTAACATCACCATTAGGGTTCCCTTTGCGTCTGGTCAGCTCTTTTTTCTACAGTGTGTGAAAGTCTTAGCTTTGCTGTTTGCCATAGTATAATAATGTTTTTTTCAGAAAAACTCAAATATTTAGACAGCTGTTTCCTTTATTCAGTACAGCACTAAAGAGGATATTTTTACTACCCTGACACTGTGCTCTAAACTAACTTATTAATTCATTTGGCTTGTTGTTTTGTCTTCTCTGAGTTAAGACAAAGGGTTTATGATAGTCTGTTCTCTTACTTCTCTGTGATGCTTTCTGATCTTACTGTGTGAGGCGCAGCAGGTATTTCATCGAGGGATTTGGCATGAGTAATATCAGATGGTGTCAGAGATGAGACTCGACTTCCCTGAAAACCTGAAGTAATGATTTTCAGTGTTGTAAATTCAGGCTTTGTAAATATTTTATGCGTATTTGACATAGTCTCATTTTAGTGCAACAAGCCGAATGGTCTCCTACCAGCCTCGGCAGAGCTCAGCATCGGTTACTGCACACCAGCACCTCTGAAAATCCGCCCCCCGAACATCTGAATGCTTTCCACAGTAATTGAAAGGCAGTTGTTCTTTATCATCCGATAGGATCGTATGTACCAGCAGTACCTGCTACTTTTGCAGGATGTAAATATATTACTTAAATATGTCGCATGCTTTAATGTACTGATTTAAACTTAATACTTACTTGAGACATGATTTGTGTTTTCAGGTGGCACATCATTGCCATCTTCGAGCCAGATAAATCTGATTCACCTCTTTCCTCATAGAGGTTTGCTGAATTTGTGTGAGTGGCATTTTCTGTCAGTCCTGCTTTGAACATCACGTACTCAGTGACAACTTGTAGTTGCATAGGAGGCCTTTTAAACCTGCAGGCTAATTAATTCTCTGCAGCATGTATTCTAGGCTTTCTGAATTACCAAAACTTTTCATATTTTGAGGGAAATTTCACCATGTTTACAGCTCTAGGGAACTTTCAAAATACTCTTTATGGCACCCAGAGCTAGTGTTTCAAATGTAGGCAATGCTGGGTAAACAGTACAGGGCTCCCCAAAATGAGACTTTGGCAGTCTAAAGCTTTCTGTGTTGCGAAGTTGTGAAGCATGGATGATGTTACTCAGCATGCAATATCTGTATTTGCCAGAGCTTATTCTGAATTGCAGATTCATATGACAGAAGCACATTTATATGAATACAACGTTATATATCTTCGTATTCTTCTCTGCTTCTTGGATAATTTTAGGAACAGTAGCAAATTTGGATGATGGGCTTTGTAGAGTTACTGCGTGGTAAAGGTGTTAGCCCAGTGGTTCTCTCATCCAAAGGTGAAGAAACAGGATCTTTTTGAAATCTGTTTTAAAAGTCTTCCTCATTTCTTGTTTTCCTCAGAATTCCTTAACTATTCTTGTTTTCTCCAGATAACTATTCATAGCCAGTATCTCTGTTACTGGGAGGACTCAGCTGGCAGGGCTTGGGGGGATTCCTGGAGGTGACATCATCTCCTCTGCACAGCAGTCTCCTGCTGGCATGGCAGGGAGGGAAAAACCCTTTACTACAAATGAGATAAGAGAGCTTGCAGAATGCCTTTTATAGAGAATATGTGCAAAGATGTGGTATCTTGCCCGCTTCTTACTGCTTGAAGAAACAGTGTCTCAAAACTCATGTTGCAGGCTTGGTCTTGAATTTTTAAACTGTCCACCCACTCTTTTCTGTCCTGAAGACTCCTTTGTATTTCTTTTCAAATGGAACTTTAAAAGCTTTTTGAAGCAAGCAGAGGAGACAAGATATTTTAATTTCCTTGTCTTCCATGTAGTGGAATGCGAATTGGATGGAACTTCATTCTGACAATAATGTGCCTTCAGTGGCAGGTAGGGCTAAGGGGGGTATGTGTTGTCTCTTTGTGTAGTCAGCATCCCTCCTGTTACATATCCAATGATTAGATAGTATCGTCAGGAAAAGTGAAGGTACTATTCTATGATTCTACATGAGGCACATATGTAGCTTATTTGCCACCTATATTTTTTTAATATGAGGGAAGAAAAAGGCTTTCTATGGAGGAAAAAGGGAAATCAACATTTTCTCCTAGTCATGGTATGCAGTAAAATATTTTTTGACATAGATTATGTATGGACCTCGTCATCTTGGAAAGTCCAAGTACCTGAGGAAGGAGGATAAACCTCCTTGTTCCACCTTGCAGATGAGAGTGGATATGGGCTGGTTTTGGTTTTTAATTTTTCTTTTTTCTTTGTTGTTGTTGGTTTTGTTTGTTTGTTTAGAATAATTCTCAGATCCTCAGTGGTGTGGGATCCAGCTTTCTGCATTTGGGGCTTGCCTTTGCTGTGGCCCTGAGCCCAGGTAACAGAGCTAAACAGGGACCACATAGTAAAAGCAGCACTCGGGCTCCCCAAAATGGTTTCTGATTTGCAGCATGGCAGGGTTGAAGCAGCAGCTGATGAGCTGTTGAAACGTGACCAACTGTATCCCCGTTTCACTTGCTGAGTGCCAGAACATTCGAACTCCAACCCACCTTGCCCTTCATTGTCCCCTCCGGGGTTCAGCAAACTCAAGTTTAAGGTCATGCTTGCTCTAGAGATTTTAGTCATGGTTAATCAGGTTAGGGATAAAGCTGTAGCTAAAATGCAGAGGAATGATGAAGTAATACACCTACAGTGACCTATGCATTTCAGAAATGTTTGAGTGGGAAGAAAGTAGTTTGGGAGAGGTGCTTTCTAAAAACAAACTATTCATTGATATGACTGATGTTATAAGATATATTGTTGCTGGTAGGACAAGAAGAATATAGATATGTATCAAATTGAGGTATTCAGGAAGACTTAAAATGGCAAGGATGACTCCCTGCTTCCTGCCCCAGTTCAGTTCCATTTTGAGGTATGAAGTGACATGCTTAGAATTTGTATTCAGGATGTGTTCACAAACTTGAAAATACTGGATATATTAGTTTCTGTTCACTTGAAAATGACAGATTTTTGCATGTTGATTCTTGTGCAAGTCTCCAAAGCAGACAGCTTAGGAGTGTGTAGGGGAAGAGGTGGTCAACACAGCAGCTGGAGGGCTCCTCCTGTCTCTCCCTTATAAAAAAAACAAGGGAGAGGAAAGATGATTTCTTGGCTGAAAAGTACACTGGGGTTTTCTAAAGGCAAAAAGATTTCAGCCTCAGCTGTCGAAAACTGATCCTGAGATACTGTTGATAATGTGCTCTCCTGTGAGAAGCTTGAACCCTGTCGCAGGTGACAGCTGACCTACTTACTGAAGCCTGGTTGAAGAGCAGTGGCCAGCCCTGGTGCCTGTGAGGGACGGAGACATGCTGCTGCCCGCCACCCTGCGGGTACCCTGCCCCGGCTGTCTGCCCTACAAGAAACCTTCTGTCTCCTCCGTGTAATTAGTGGCAGTGTTTAAAGGAGCACCCTGGCAACAGTTTGGTATTTTAATAAAAGCTCATACCCAAGGGAGGAGAGATAAAAGGGACATGGTTTACAAAGTTTAAGTTTGTGTGAAAGGAAGGTGTCTGGTGGCTGAGAGGTTATAGAAGGAAGGAAAGCTTACTGTGTGGATTATACACTTAACACAGTGATTTGCATATCCTTTAAAATATGTATATATTTTTTTTAGATGTTAGAATAAAAAACTCACTTTGCTTCATCCCTTTTTAAACTCTTCGAAATAAGATTTAGTTGCTTAAGGTGAAGTGTGTGTTCAGACTCTTGTACTACCAGCCATGATTAACTCTCCTCTCTTACCTTGCTAATTGCTTCAAAGAATGCATTAATTCCCATCAAATGTTAGCAAAGACCTATCGCTCTGGGATCCTAATTTACTTGCTTTCGGAGTTGCAGTGGGAAGGAGGGAGAAGGAACAAGAAAGCACATCAGTAGGAATTTCATTATTGCTACTTGTATGCTGGTTGTTGAAGTCAAGTGAAATTGGAAATGTATTGTATGCCTCACACTCTCTGGCAGCCATCCTGAGGATGGAAAACAATTAGTGCTTCTTCATATCCCTGGGCCGTGAGTGTGTGCTTGGGGCTGAGTGCACGTTGGAGTGCTTTCTTCATCTGGGGCCATTAGTCATACCATGCAGCCCAGTCACCTTCTCTTTGAAGAACTGATGTTTTTATGAACCTTAAAATAAAGGGAATAATGGCTGTGAACAGTGCAGTTCCTTAGGTTTTTTTCTGATAGGCTTTTATCCTATTTCTGTGAGAAGAGGTAAAGAAACAAAGTGAGAACAGACAAATGCAACTGCCTAAAGCACGGCTTTTGCTGATGCAAAGGCCAATGTTCCCTGACTGGGGCTTGTGAAAGTACAGGAACCAGCTAATACTGCTTTCTGGTGAAACAGAGATCCCTTCCTGTGCATCTCTCTCAATTTTTAAAATAGACCCCAGTGTGTGTATGCCAAGAGGTCTGAAATCTTCCCTTTGTTTAAAAAATTCTGCCAGGGTCTTTTCTGTCCTTGGTGGCAGTGTTGTGGAGTCAAAATCGTGTGGGTTTGACCATATTTAAAACCATATTAATAGAAGTCAGAAGAGAGATGCATCTGTCAATTAGGAAAGGGAAGAGGGCTAACTATTGTCAACACCCATTAAAGGCAGCTATCACTGTAGTTGCTTTAGTTAATGAAAACATTGTGTCATGTAAAGTAGCTCATGTTTGTGTCCAAGTTGCTGGTCTGGAATTCTCTGAATTCAGTCCTGATATGGTGCATTTACTTCTGACAGTTCGAAAGGTAGATCCCAAGTTTGGAGATAATACACAGGAAGACTTAAATTTCCCGGTTATTAAAGTAATGGTGTGAATGGTGTGGGGTGTGATACTGTTTTTTGGTTTAGTTTTTTGTTGTTTTCTTTTTTTAGCATGACAGTGGGGATTGAATGACGATAGGGGAAACCAGGATAAACCAGATAGTAACGGTCAGCTCACCTAAGAATTAATGCTTCATTATTGCCATAACAGCTTTGGTGTGAAAGCTCCTATTTTGCTTTTATTTTAAAACAAACATTGCATGTTGTACCAGGACTTCAGGGTTGTATCTTGTGGATAAGAAGTACATCACAGCTCAGAGGTGATGCTTGTCTGGTAGTACGACTTCCTTTATTTTGGTTGACTTTCTCATTTAGCTGCCAGGCTCTGACAACATGGGAATGAACTGAGAAATTTTCACACTCTGGGTTTACTTAACACTGGCAGTCCTCTGGTTCCGTGGATTGCCATGACTCTGGTAAGTGTGTTTGGTCTCCTGAATGATGAGATGCTCAAACATCCAACGCAGTGTAGACAAAGCTGCAGGAGAACTTGTTATTAAGCATCAGAAGCTGGGCCAGCCACAGAATAATTCTTGAGGATTAATTTGTTTGCAGTGGGTTCCCAGTGGATCCACACCCCATGGCCACAAGCCCTCCTGGTGCCAGGAGCCAGTGGCATTATGATAGGTGTGACAGGCCATATACTCCTGGTTCAAGATCAGTTTCAGATGGTGAGTCAGTGGTTGCATCTAGGTTTTTCTTCCCAGTGGCTCTGACTTGCTTCAGCTCTAAAATGCATAGAAGGTAATTGAGCCTGTGAGGTTTAAAAGGTGAAGAACAAAGTCCTAACCAGTCTCGTCTCATACATTTGACGAGATGCTGCCATATTCTTGCATGGAAGCTGAATGCCAAGTGTAATATCCAATACCTATATTTGTGGGAGGGGTGAGGGTATCCTTGGGTGACCCAGGCTGTCACATCCACATCATTCATGTCTGTAATATTCCTCTTTACAGTGGCATCACGTCATCAGGTCTGTATGGCTCTGAATTTGGTGTTTGACTACCCCAGATTCCTTGTATGCAGTGCAGCATTGGAAACCCATTAGCTGTGAAATTACACTATCATTTTTCAACCTCCTTCTTCCCATCCTATTTCTTTGAAAAGGATTTTTTTTTTCTGCAGCGCTGTGATTATGATTACAAAATTGTATAATGTGGATGCAAATAGCTAATAGTACTAATTAAGCTTTTAAATATTATTCCTAAGTGTCACTGTACCATCTGTGATACTGAAATACAGTAGCTAACTTCTGACCCTCAGACATATTTGTAGAGCTGGTTTTTTTTCTTTGGTGTGACTCAAGCCTGCTTTTAGTCAAATAGCAGCTATACTTAAAGACCTGTAGTCATTGTCAAGTCACTGGCTTCTAATTTTCCACATCCTGTAATATTACACCAACCATGCAATTTGGTGGAAGGTGAAGAACCTACGTGAGATTTCTGGTAATTGTTAACCCATGCATTTTGGGCCATCAGGAGTAGCCTTCCCACCTTTCAGTAAGTATCTTGCTGCAGTTTTGAGCATATTGCTGAGTGTATACTAATCTGGAAAAGACATGATTATAATAAAGAATAAAAAAGAATAAAGACTAGTGTTCTAATTGCAACTAAGGTACCTCCATTTAAGAAGTTAATTATTATTCTGCAATGAGTTCTGTTTTGGATTTTGTCAAATTCAGTAACTAGCAGTTGACAGTCTTACAGAGCAGAGAAATTAACTATTTTCTCTGTAGCTGGGCTAAATTAGACTTTTGAATGCAGACAGGACAGGGCTGCAGCACCTTTGTAACAAAACTAGTGCATGTGGCCCTTCTGAGTTTTGGGATTGTTAGGACACGGACTTCACTGACCGTAAAAACAACTGTAGGGACTAATGTTGTACTTGTAGCACAACTATTTTGTATTTGAGGATTTGCAAATACACTGCAGTGTTCAAGGAAAAAACCACAACCCACTTTGTGGCATTCTTGCAAAGCACTGGGTTTAATTTCCCCGAGGAGTGAGTGCTGTTTCAGAGCGTGCTGGAGTGGGAAGGGGGATGTGGGAGAGCAGCTCTGCCACTGCTTGCCACAGCATCCTTGAATTTTCCTGCACAGCTCTACTGCTAGCGTTAAAAATTGGAGGGGGGGAGGGGGGGCGGATGGAGAGACAGAGGATATTGCTTACCTTGACAAGGACACGAACATTGTCTAACAGTGCCACCCAGTGATGTCTGCCATAACAGCACAGGAGAGCAAGGAGCTCAGTGTGTGTCTGGGAAGGGTCCCAGCCCCCTGGACACGAAGCACTAATCCACATGCAGGATCAGTTTTGCTCCTACCTAAGCTGTCTTCTATGGGTAGCATATTTGAAATGAAAGAAAGCAAGCTACCTGTTTACAAGATACATCTACTTCCAGCTTGAGGGAGGCATCTTATTTAAATACACACAGATGGGATTAAGCTTTGTAGCTAGGTCTCAGGGGAGATGATTTTTGGAGTGTAAAAATGCATTTAGTTTAGTATGCCTCATTCATATATGGTAGTATTAAACTGACAATGCAGTCCTGTTGCTGTAAGTGTGCTAAGAGCTCAGTCTAGCTCTTCAAGCCATTTCTAGTCCATATATTTTGAGACTGGGTTCAGTCGCTAAAGATGGCAGTAACTGAGCATAACTGGGCTGTTGAATCAAATCACCGCTGAGTATTTCTTACTGATCTAAACTATAAATCAGTCTTTTGCAAGCACACTTATCCTTCATGTTTAAAAAAGAGGTGATTTCTGAAGTGTTATGAGAAAGACACTGTATAATTTTATCTTTAATTGGCATCAGTCCATCTGTCTTCTGCTGTGTCTTCCCAGATACAATGTTGGAGAACAGCAAAATCCAGAAGGTTGGAGTTCAACTTGCAAATTGGAATTAGGTAGAATTTTTAACCTCGGAAAGCTTCACCTGAGAGAGGTGGAAAGGTGACTGGGCTCTCCACAGGAGGGCTTTGCATTTTAAGACTGTAACAGCAGCCATCACATTTTTTAGGAAGGTAATACAGACAAATTAGACCAGTTTCACAAACAAACCATTTCTATTCAAAACTGTAAGTGGAGATTGTATGAAATAAAAGATGAATGTGTATTTAAAAGAAAAACACTTAATGGTGTGGTTGTGGTCTGAAACTAGAAAGGATGGGGTTTATTATTATTCAGCACTTCTTTAATTTCAAGCCAGATAGAGTCAGTAAAAGTCACTGTAAGGCTGCAGAAGATGCACTGCCTTCCTTTATGGTTTACACTTTTTAATAGTATCTGGCGCTGAAACATTTTGGAAAAAATGAAAGCAAGTGTTCTGAGTACTGATGATATATACCACTGGCTAACGTAGATAGATTTTGCATACTTTAAAATATGAAATTAAAGTTTTAGTGCTTTGAACTGCGAAAGGTTAAAATATATCTTAATATCACAAGTAGGAATTGAGCGTTCATGCGTCATGCTTCCTAGAAATACTTAGAGGAAAGGAGGGATAAAGTAGGTATCTACCTTTCTCCAGAGGTCAGTAGTGAAGTTGTCAATAAGAATGTAAACTAGTGATGCTGTTTCAAAGTTTTTCCTTGATACCTGTAAGTTCTTTAAAAACTTCAGAAACTGGAGTCTGAAGGCAGATGCCTTTATGTAGATCAGGCTTTTCTGCATCCAATAAAAATGTTGGCACTGGCACCTGGTCTGCAAAAACTGCTGCTTTTTAAAACAGGACTAAATCCTCAAGTTTATTTTATAAGCTATGCAGAGTGAAAGTAAAAATTGCTTCCAGGCCTTTCTAAAGTTGCCTAAGTCTTGAATTTCTGGCTGGTGGTGAAGACCTGAAGGGATGTCTTTCCTACTTTTGTCTTTGAAAATCTGCAGGTATAAGCTATTTGGCTGTTGTGCTGTCTACTTGAAATTGACTGAGTCTATAGATAAGTGCAGTGTTGCTCTACAGTTTTATTATCCTATCTTAGGACTAACGGGGTTGGGGTGTGCATATCCCTGAACTCCTCTGGTACCACTATTCCTATGAAAACATGGGAGAACTTCCCAGCTGGACAGGTTCAAAGTGCTGCCTGAATGTGAGGCTGCCTAATCTGCTAGAGGTATGCAAGGAGGCTGGCATTGTTTGACATGTGGAGAGCTGCTGTGAACCTCCATGGGCTCCAATATACAGAATTTGACAAATTTCGTTTGTTGCTCTTCTTTTGCCTTCATTTATGTTAGGGTGGAAGAGAAGAAAGAACATTAAAGCTCTGAACCACTTGGAAGTCCAAACGGGTAATTTCCAAAAAGACCACTGCTGAATCTTTTCAGGATGATAGGATCTTCTCTGTACCATCACTGGTTCTTCTTATGTAAACCTTATTTTTTTTCCTGATGATAGTTGATGTTGAATCTTTGGTGTATGGATGTTCTGTGGCATTTTGCATTAGTAAAGTCTGAAAAACATGCCAAAAAAGAAGAAATTGGCAGTCCCCTCTCTCATGTCAACATTCTTGGACCTGTTGCTTGCAAAGGATAGTGTACTGAGCCATCTGCATTCAGGGCTGTGTTGTAACACTGCTCCTGTTACTGGTCTCCCCATAGCAAGGCTGTTACTCTGTTTGCTTTCTGGAGCCCAATATTAATGTCTGTACATGTGCAAACATAGCGAGGGCTTTCTGCAGTAAAGGCAGTTGTTCTTCTGATTCTTTTTTTTATGAAATGTGCATGATGGTGCATTGAAATTTAAAGATATTTCCTCAGCTCACAAAAATGATAGCTCTTTCTCCTGGAAGGAAGAGATACAAGCCCTCTGGATTAATGTATTTTTTCCAGAATAGTATTTTACAGGATCAAATACACTTTACTTGGTCTCACTGTCTGAATTCTGGTGCTTAGTTTTCTTTTGGCATTTGTTCTAATATGTTCCATAACTCAAGTTAACCAATTCCTCCCCCCTCCTTGGTTTCTTAATGTCAGATTTGCGGTAACATGCTGTGCGTGTACCAGGACACGAGTGTGTGTAGGTGTTTTGGTCTGTGTTAGTTCTTTATTCAGATAATTGTTAGCACTATTTAAGTACATGCTTTCCTAGCTTAGATTTGCTTGTTCCTGTTGGGTTTGCAAAAAGTAGCCTGGTACCATCTGCTAGTTTCAGACTGCTGTATAGCTTGACCTTTGTAATCCTTGTCAGATGTAGCATGGTGCTGCCTTTGCTGGAAAGTATCTCACAAGGGAGGCTTCTTCTCCTCCCTACCCATTTAAAAACAAACCTGGATGATTTCACTGTTTGTGAGGTTTAATTATTATTATATGTTTTGCAAAGGCTTTTCCCATGGGAGAGACTTGATCAACATACAGACTCCAAAACTACATCTGGTTACTGTTTGCTGCTGCATGCAGGCCATCATTTTGGTCTGTCATTTCTTTCACAGAACTGTTCATAATATGAAAATATATAGGAATCCTATCCAGTTTGCTCTGCAGAAATATGGTTCGTTTTCCTTTCTTAAATGGGTAAACCACTAACCTTTTAACCCTCAACTCAAAACATGGAAAATCTTTTAATAAAAGTCTGTGTGCAGTCTCCCTACTGCAAAGGGAAGGGGAGAAAAAGGCACTAAAGGAATTCTAACCACCAAAATTCTCAACTTCGAATGATTTCTGTTTTCTGTACTGCCATTGTATAAAGGGACTAATCTCAGTCTTACTGAAAGGTCCATCAAATTTCAGTTCAGAAAGTGAACTCTGTAATCAAAAGTCTGATTAGAGTTGCAGTTTCAAATCTATGCCACTGTTTATAACTGTTACACTTAGAATTACTTCTGGTATTTATGATGATGATAGTACACTAGCTAAGAAAATAAAAAACAGTAGAAAAGTCCAGTAAAAGAAATGTCTTAAAATGCCTGCATTTTCAAATAGGATGTGTTTGGGACCTAAAAAATGCTTATACATGGGACAAAACCATTGGCATTCATAGTCTTTAAATACTTAGTACTGCTGCTTCCTAAACCTGAGATGTTCAGCATGCTTCAAACTAATGCAGTTTAGTGATTAAAAAAGGAAGATGGTAACAAAACAAAGGGAAAAACCAACACCTCCCCAACTCTAAACCAACCACTCTCTCAGAAACATGGCTGTATGCTTTTCTGTCCAATGCAAAGCTTTTTATGCTTTCCAGTCAAACAGTAGAAAACTGGATGTTTTTTTCACTTATTAACATTTTTAAGCTCACATCTGTTAATGTTCTTTGTTTTCATAGTTCAGGGTTGGGTTTTTTTTGTTTTGTCTTCAGTATGTTTTAAATTATCACATTTCTTTCAATAATTGAGCTGGGAATTAGCGAGACTCACAGTTAATTGTGCATTTCTAAGCAAATGTGTAAGCTTCTGACTAGCACTTGGTTTCTTTACTATTAGTTTATTTTGGAGAAATTAGGTTGAGTAAAATGGTATGGTAATTTTTCTTGTTGAGCTGCTTTTCAGAAATGTGTTAACCTGTGTATTAGTTAATTGAATTGCTGGGCAAATTAATTGAAAAAGTTAACTAATTAACAATATTAATATTTTAAAGTCTTATGCATCAAGCATATGATTTCTTAGTGTAATTTGGGAGATGTCTATACATATTATGCTTCATACAGACTTGAAGAATATCCCACATATAGGCATCAACCCAGGTGTGTATATAAGACAAAAATACATATGGGTGAAAGAAGAGAGAAGTTCCAAAATATAGATCTAAATACAGCTTGGAAGCAGTCTAGTTTTATAGATAAATACCTGGGAAAAAAATGCTGGTTTTAAGATGATAAACCATCCCTGCCTCTGCATGCTAAATTGCAGAAATAACCAGCATGTTAAAATGAAAGTAGTACTAGTTGTCCTCCTCTTAAGCCAGATGAGTTTTGTGAAGCGTAAGTGCCTGATACCTAGCATGGTTTGATAATGGAAGCAGTTGCAAGAGTATTTCTGGCAATAACATGCTGACAATAGAAATAAAAAAAAAAAAAAAAGACAATGATTAGGAAAATTATTCTGGCTTTTTGAGCCAGAAGAGACCTGCTGGCTCAAAAAACAAAAGCCTCACTCAACAAAATGGATTCCTTGCAGAAAGCACTCTGTAGGGAAGTGGTGTGGAAAGGTACACAAGGTATGATGTTATTTAAACCGCATTATAATAATATCCATAATTTTATTTATATATTTATACCTAATATTAGAAAACAGAATTTTTTTCCCAGTATAACTATATTTAATAGAGAGGTTACTTATATTTATATTCCATAGAGAGGTTACTGTGCAAAAATGCTTTCTGAAGTATTTATCTGAAGTAACTCTTTTGGATAGGAATGCTGTATATCCATATCTGTCTATCTGTATGTAAATATATAATGTCTATTGTATGTGTATGTACACCATAAGATTATTAAAATCAGACATATGAAATACATATGTATTAAAATTATGTAAAAATATAAAGGTATCTTTTATATAGCGGCCAGTGGGTAATGCTGGCAGAGTGGTTGTTGTGTGGGTTGCCCGTGCTGGGCAGTATTGCCAAAACCCCAATCATAACTGTCAATGTTGATCTCCAGAGATGTTCCTGCCTCCAAGTCAGGAGCTGATGTCCTCTCCCTGCTGTAGCAGTGCTGTCTTATTACTGTTAGGGCTCTTCCCTGTGTGTTTCTGCATGCGTGGATATTTGGTTGATAATGAACAAGCAGTTGCTAGTCTTCTGGAAAGCTGCTTATGTGAACTTGATGGCTTGTTTGCAAAAGCAGAGCACCATATGCATGGCAGCTCTGGCAAAATTAGCAGAGCAGTGATGCAACTGATTGGGAATCTGGAGGGATTATTTTAAAACTCCAAAAGAAGGAATTACAGGACTGGGAAGGACCTCTCCTGGAGCACTGAATCCGCTCACCTGTCACATCCGGTGTTCTTGCAGCCGTCTCCCAGAAATGGTTCGAGCTCCATTTTAACACTGTTGAGATTTGTTTCTCTGTCTGTCTGGATTCAAAGACTGTGTGAGACCTTTTCAGTGCTCCTGTGTAGCACGCTTCTTATTTATGACCCAATTTGTACCCATTTGCTCTCCGGTCAGTACTGTCCGTGGGTTTCTTTCCAGCCCGTATTTCCCATTTACTGCTTTGACATCCCTACAGCAGGCAACCGTCTTCCTTCCCCCAGCTTTCCTTTTGCCTAGCAGAAGTAGGGAAACTCTTTTCAGCTCTCATAAAACAGCCCCAGGCTTGCTGTGATCATGTGGACAGCCCTGCTCAGCATCTGTTAGGGTATGAATGTATTTCTTGATCGCAGGTGGCCAGAGCTGTATATGGTGTTCCTGGCCATTGTTCATCACAGCCTTTTCAATTGCTGCATCTCGAACTTGCCTCCTGTGTTCCAGGGTTGTACATGTTAAATAATTTGTGCTGTTTATTGCCTTTCTTTCCTCTCAGATGTATTTAGAAACAAAGACTGAATGTATGTAGCTAATTTAAGCAAGGAGAAACCTAATGGTGAGGGTTTGGAACCAAGGCATGTTTCGAAATTACAAAGTTTGAGAAATAGAAATATAAAACATGGACTAATGAAATAAAGTTTTGATGGAGTCTTTCAGGAAGAAAGCAGAAGGCCCTGAAATCTCTGCTGGGAAATAGATATCAGAATAGTTTAAATATTGCTTGATATTTTTCAAGTTGAACTGTGCAAAAAATCATAAATTAACTAATAGGGGAAAAAATGCTCTGGGTGATGCAATCAGCATTTCCTTTTTTAACCTCAGTATTTCTGTAATATACCATTGATATTCACTTCAGGAAATCATGTATAGAGGCAGCCTGAAATAAATAGACTGCAGTGGAGACACAATCTAAAAATGGTCTTGGATGTGATACACGAAATCTCAAAGTGCTGTAACCAGGGGGGGGAACCAGTGAGGGGGAATCATCAGCTGGTTTTGGCTGGGACAGAGTTAATTTTCTTCACAGTAGCTGATATGGGGCTATGGTTTGGATTTGTGTTGAAAACAGTGTTGATATTACAAGGATGATTTCATTATTGCTGAGCAGTGCTTGCACAGAGTCAGGGCCTTTTCTGCCTCTCACACTAGCCACTAGCGAGTGGACTAGGGGTGCACAAGGAGTTGGGAGGCGACACAGCCAGGGCAGACCCCAACTGACCAAATGAATATTCGTACCATACGATGTCATGCTCCGCTTATAAAGTTGGGTGGAGAAGAAGGAAGAAGAGGGGTATGTTCAGAGTCGTGGTATTTTTCTTCCCAAAGTAATCATTACATGTGATGGGGCCCTGCTTTCCTGGTGATGGCTGAATACTTGCCTGCCCATAGGTAGTGGGAAATGAATGGAGTGGCTTCTGCTTTACCTTGAACTGTCTTTATCTCAGCCCACAAGTTTTCTCACTTTTACCTTTCCCATTATCTTCCCCCATCCCACAAGGAAGCAGTGAGCAAGCAACTGTGTGGGGCTTAGTTGCTGGCTGGGGTTAAACCATGACCTTCTTTGTCCTGTAATCTCTAAGCTCAGCACCTAATATGAACTGGCCAGAATTTTCAGCTGGTGTTTGCGATGGAAAGTGCAATTTTAGAAGCACTAAAGTATTTCTGGATTAATTTTGATTTTGTGCACTGATTTATCTCTTGTGGAGAGATGATGTTTCAGAAGTTGAGGAGAACTTAATGTTGACATTTAGAAAGACATTAAATATGACACAAAATTTCCACTGGTTCAAGTTCTCTTAGTATAACAAAATATTACTTAACCCAGATCAGGCTCCACAAATTCCTATTTGCCGTGTTTCTTATGTAACACACTCATCATAAGAGATAAGCTTCAATGAAGTGCTGGTGAGCCAGATTGCTTGCTGCTGTGATACTCTCACAGCCAGCTCTGAAAATTTTTACTGCTGGGAAAAAGAGAAAGTAGGATGATTGATATTTGATAACATTTAATTAAAATATAT
>NW_009940464.1:36202-36749 GCF_000696875.1 Nestor notabilis | reverse complement strand
GGCCCGCGCCTGCAGCGGTGCCCCTCCCCGCCGGAAGGCTTTGCTCGGCGCACTCTCTGACCGTACCACTCGCAGAGAGGACAGGGGACCTCCGTACTTGACGGGCTCCACGGAGAAGGACTTCAAGGACCTGGAGAAGCCTCCGGGTCTTTCTCAAACGAATTCTTTCCATCAATAACTCTCATAGCGACTTTGGCAGGGCATTCATTCCTTCGTCCTTCCTCCTGGCTTGGGCAAACCTCCTCCCCATCTCCCTTCGCTGCATAAAAGAGCCCCAGATGGCGGGCTGGTAGGAAGGGGTAGTGGCAAAGCGTACTCGAGCGTCGAGCCCGGGCGGTTGGTCACCTGCTGGGACACTCCTTTCTCGACCATGAGCAACATCTACATTCAGGAGCCCCCCACCAACGGCAAGGTGAGGCCTGCCGGGGCAGGGGCTGCTGTGGGCGAGGGGTAGGTGTGGTCAGGCCGGGACGGGAGCTGCACTGCAGCGTAGGTGAGGGGGCTGCGGGCGGGGGGCTGCTGCTGTGGCGGGGGGGGGGGGGGGGGG
>NW_009940464.1:7342-36159 GCF_000696875.1 Nestor notabilis | reverse complement strand
GCGGGGGGAAGGAGACAGGTGAGGAGGGTGTGCGCTGTATGTCTGTGTGGTTATGGTGGTTTTTATGTCGTGGTGCTGGTTTACTTAAATTTGGTTTGAAGTGATATAGTCCTTAAAAACACTACCTGAGTCAAAGCACAAGGCGTGCAGTGTGGATAGGTAACACAGAGTCGTGCTTGAAGTGTTACATTTAATTTTCTGTATTCTTGACTATATCATAGTAGAGGCCAAGAAGTGGTGATAAATGGTGTCACATCGAGTTAGCGACCAGTCACCAGTGGTGTCCCTCAGGGCTCAGTGTTAGGGCCAGTGTTGTTTAATATCTGTGTTGAGGATCTGGATGAGAGGATTGGGTGCACCCTCAGTAAGTTTGCAGACGACACCAAGTTGGGTGGAAATGTTGGTCTGCTGGAGGTAGGAAGGCTCTGCAGAGGGATCTGGACAAGCTGGATCAATGGGCTGTGGCCAGTGTCTCCTGCACTTGGGCCACAGCAGCCCCATGCAAGGCTTGGGGCAGAGTGGCTGGAAAGTGGCCTGGCAGAAAAGGGCCTGGGGGTGCTGGTTGATGACTGCTGCACATGAGCCAGCTTGTGCTCAGGCAGCCAAGAAGGCCAATGACATCCTGGCCTGTATCAGCAATAGTGTGGCAGCAGGGCCAGGGCAGCGATTATTCCCCTGTAGTGGGCACTGGTGAGGCTGCACCACGAATCCTGTGTTCAGTTCTGGGCCCCTCACTGCAAGAGAGATGTTGAGGTGCTGGAGTGGGGCCAGAGAAGGCCAACGAAACTGAAGAAGGGTCCGGAGCACATGTGTGATGAGGAGCAGCTGAGAGAACTGGGGTTGTTTAGCCTGGAGCAGAAAAGGCTCAGTGGGGACCTTATTGCTCTCTACAACTACCTGAAAGGAGGCTGTAGTGAGGCGGGGATCGGTGTTTTCTCCTGAGTAACAAGTGATAGGATGAGAACTAACAGCCTCAAATTGCACCAGGGGAGGTTTAGATTTTAAAATAGGAAAAATTTCTTTACAGAGAGGGTGCTCAGGGCGGTGGTGGAGTCACTGTCCCCGGAATTGTTCAGAAAACATACAGATGAGGCCCTTAGTCACACGGTTTAGTGGTGGTCTTGGCAGTCCTGGGGTAATGGTTGGACTTGATGATCTTAAAGGTCTTTTTCAACCTAGTTGATTATGATTCTGTGATTAGGTTCTTAATTTCATTATGCTCTCTCACTGCATTGAATGGTATTACTTGTAAGAGAAGTATATAGTTTTGGAGATTTATGGTGTAATTTTTTCCCCCCATGTTGTTTTATTATGGAAGTCCTAAAGGGTATCAAAGTATCTATCATGTGTCAGGTACCAGGTCATTGGCCTTGAAGCCTCATTATACATATCATTTCAGAACTGTATCTGAATAGATAGTTTTTTACATACTGTAGAGGGGGATAAAGTTCCTGTAGTACACATAAAGAAAAACACTCTGGGTTATTCCTGCCTCAGGCAAAGGCAAACCCACTCATGGGACTGCTTTTACTCAAGGATGCAGTGAAAGAATCCATGGGTGCTAAGTGGATGCACTTAGCGGGTAATGCGCAAGGATGGGGAAGTCTAGTATGTACATCAAAGGGATTTGATTGTGGGTGAAAATAGTCAATTAATTACAGTTTATTATGCTGTATAATATTGACTGTTGTTCCATGGAGGCTATCTGAATAGATACAGTTCTGGCTAGAATTATATATTTCATTTTTTTAGCACATATAGTACATATTATATACTATATATATACAATTTATGTAATGTTATACAATATATATATACAATTATGTAGTGTTTATAGAGTATTTCTTGTAGAATAGTATTCTGGCAATACTGTCTAAACTAACAGTAGCTACCTGGCACATTTAAATGTTTATTACTGTTATGATGAGTTCAGAAGTATATTTTTTAACTCAACAATTGAATTCTTTGATCAGTGACTAAGTTACAATAAACCTAATGGTGTATTTATCTATATTTTCACAGGTTTTGCTGAGAACAACAGCAGGAGATATAGATATAGAATTATGGTCAAAAGAGGCACCAAAAGCATGTCGAAATTTCATCCAGCTTTGTATGGAAGGTAATGACTGAATGTGATAGGAGTTGTTGAAATTATTTCATATGCAATCTTTGTGGGGGGTTTTGTAAAACAGAGGTTGTAACTCTTTTAAATTTAATATGTTAATGACTTTATTTGTATTTAGAAAATATTAACTAACAGTCAATGTTTTTCAAAGTTATTAATGAACCCAGTGGGGAAAAATAAAAATTTAGATGGGTTTTCTCCAATATAGCAAATGACATAGTATTAGTGAAAAATTGAACGTCAGAGGCTTTGGAAGGCTTATTTTCAGCAAGTCTCTACAGATATTGCTACTTTTTTAATGTATGAAATGGCAATGACGCAGTATCGAACATGCTCCAAAATCCTCATTTCTGTATCACCATCTTTACTACCTTTTAATTTTTTTTCATGAGTTCTGTTTCCTTTGCTGTAGTTTTTTGGTGATGGAGGCTCTGTAGTGCTCTTCACTGAAGCAATGGGTACCAGAATGAGGATCTCTCTATTGGGAAAACTGCAACAGGAATTCCTGAAGGACCTGATGCCTTTATGTGTTTTCTAGCTGCTGTTACTATCCCATGTATGCATTTATAAAGTGGTTAAGAGTTCTTTTAGCACTCCTCTATTAAGGAAAAATAGCAGTCTAGGATCTGTGCTTCCAGCACATACCCAACTTGTTCCGTATTCTTACACCTAATGTGGAGATCCTTTGCAGTGGTAAATCAATTTCTTAGCTCTTGGTGAGTGCTAAGAATTCAGTTGTCCTCAGTGTTAAAGAACTGGGCTTTATTTCCCTTCAGAATTTGCCTGACTGTTGTGTAGGATCCTATGCTTTGTATAATGAATTTGAGTATTTCTCTTCAGAATATCCTAACATATAACCATCCATTAATAGATCTAGCTTTGCTGCAACATTTTCAGGTCCTGCTTTGTCTTGCAGCATCCTGCAGATTTTTTATTTATTAAAAAACACAAACAAACAAACCCTCCCAGTAATCTATGTCAAGTGAAGTTTTCATTCTATTTGTTGTCATATGATCTCATATCACTTGCCTGGATGGATAGATAGATGGGTAGATAGATAAAAGAAAATAACTTAGGGAGCAAAATGTACCACATATTTCATTTTGTGGAAATGATCAGTTTGGGTACAATGTAGGCGGTGAAAGGGATAACACCTGTGTTACATACTGGTGGGTGAACATGTTAATCATTTGGTGTATGAATATGGCTAACGATGTATGTGAGATGCTGGCTGGAACACAGCATAGTAGTTTTAGCTCTCCTTTTAAGCTGATGTACATTGGTAGTGTTGTTCCAGTGATAAAATTTAAAAGCTGAAAAGAAAAGCATTCATTTATACCATCTGGTTGGTGATTGGCAGTGTATTTGGAAACAGAAACATAAAATACCACTTTTTTTTTCCCCTTCATAAATGTCACCAGCATTACTGTATAGCTGAGATACAGTCACACTGAGTGAGACAGTGGAAAAGGAGGGAACCCAGTGGCAATAGCAGAATCCAGTTACAGTACTGGCTTTCTGGAACTTCAGTCACTGGACATATCTTTATATGAAAGTCTGATTTTGAGACCACTTACATGTTTTTAATATTTTTTTTTTTTTTCTTTTAGAGTATTACAGTAACACAATATTTCACAGAGTAGTGCCCGGCTTTATAGTGCAGGGAGGTGATCCCACTGGTACTGGATCAGGTGGAGATTCAATCTATGGAGCTCCCTTCAAGGTATGTATCTGTATATCTTATGCATTAATTTTTGGTTATTCTCTAGCAGTTGTTCATCCTACCATGTTAGGTTGTGAGAAAACAAACCTTACATTAGGCATGCATCATTATACATGTACGATACTTACTTTCACATGTTGCTTTGGCATTTTTGAATATGTCTTTTTAAATTGAGAGTTCTTAACTCCAGCTGTTCTGATATGATAAATGTGTAACCTTACTAGTGTGAACTTCACATGTTCATGTGGGAACAGTAAGAGTGAAGAGTAGGTGTTGATCTGTGGTGAACTCAGATGCAGAAATGTACTTTGTTTGCACACATTGTCTCTCATTTAGCAAAGATCTCTGAATGTTGTATGTGTGTTCATTGATATTATTGATACTAGCATGGCTCATCTCTTAACCAGGAGGCTGAGATCCTGAGTGAAGCTACACATGCACAGCATCTGTGTCCTGTTCTGCCTGATTGTTTTATTTCTGTTGGGGCCGGCACCTTTAACTCATGATGGAAGCTGCATAGCCTGTCTCTGGGCCTTCCATGTCCCTGCTGCCAGAGTAGACTCATAACATGAACATGCAGTTTGTGGAAGGGGTTGGTGCCTGAGCAGAGAACAGAAAAAAAATATTACCAATACTGTAAAAGCACCGCTCCTTAAAATTAATGTATCTCAATATTACAGTTTTTAGAACCATGATATTAGTGGTATTTCATGATATGAATATATTACTCATCACTTTAGCTTTGCTTTGAAAGTAATCCTATTCTGTCTTCTTATAGTCCAGAAAATGTTCTTCCTATGAATTGTTGCAATACTGTACTATTGCAACCTGTTACTGAGCTTTCAGTTATTCTACATGAATTAGGCTCTTTTGCCTCAATATAGTGGTTAACAAGAATGGTGATTTTACAATGTATGTAAGAAATGTAATTACCTTTAGAAATGCTTTGGATTTTCTTAATATTGGGGAGATAATAATTCCAACAAAAAAAATGGATAACAATTGATTATTAAGCAGTGATTGGAAAAAGAGGAAGTTAACAAGACAGAACTTAGAGTTTTTATCACTGATATCTTTCTATTATTGATACACTAGTTTCTAATTTTTTTCTTTCAGTGTTTGTTGGATACATGTCTACAGTTTCTTTTGAAAGAAAGATTATTCACTTGTTTGCATTATTATAGGCACTAAGAACAAAAAACATTGACTAAAAATAGTCTTCTCTGCTGAAAACAGAAGCTTTTAAATAAAATTTTGGCATTAAGTTTCAAAACACTTTGGCTTTATTACTGTCTAAATTTAAAATAAAACTAACAGCAAATAGTCTGTGTGTGCATATTGATGTAACTAAACTGCAGCTAAAGAAGTAATAAAAATATTTTCATACTTAAATCATGTTCTTTTCTCTTCTGTCCTTGCCAGGATGAGTTCCACTCGCGATTGCGGTTTAATCGGAGAGGACTTGTTGCTATGGCAAATGCCGGGCCCCATGATAACGGGAGTCAGTTTTTCTTTACATTGGGTCGTGCAGATGAACTTAACAACAAGCACACAATCTTCGGAAAGGTCTGCTATACAGGCTAGGTCCCAGCTTGAGTGTGACAGAAACTACTATAAGTTTCTATGTGTTCAAAGGCTATTCTACTGTTGTCTACTGCTACCATACATTTGAAAGTTATTTCACTGCTCTCTATGCTGTTTCTGTTCTCTATGTTTCCCATGTCTCATAGAAATGTTTGTATGGGTTGTTCCCATAATTATCTACTTCACTGTTGTTACTCTTCTAAATTACATTTTTGTGTTGGATAATTTTTCTAATATTACTGTGGCTCTATCTTACTGATCAGTTCATCTAATACGAGTGACATTTTAGAAAATTTTGATTGTAAATTCAAATTACCCAAGAAAATCAGGAAAATGAAAAACATGAGATGAATTTACCACTTGTGATATAGCTGAAAGAATAAGCCAACTATTTTTTATTTCACAGTGTCATTTATTTTCCTGTTTAACGGCTCACAGTAAGAATTTGACATCTTCCCCTGCATACACTCTCACACATTAAAGTTAAGCTACCTGTTTTGCTTCAAATTTAAAAATTAAATTTAAAAAACCCAAGCTTTGGTACATTGTACTTGCTGTCTTTTAGAAGTCTTACATGCTTGCAGCATGTAAGGAAGTGATATTTCCTGTATCATTTGTATTTTCAAAATTCTTTACGTGATAATTGCCTAGCATTTTTCAAGAACTTTCAAACCTTTTTTTATAAATTTAACAGGTTACAGGGGATACAATATATAACATGTTGCGCCTGGCAGAAGTAGAAGTTGACAAGGAAGAGAGACCTCTCAGTCCACACAAAATAAGAAGCACTGAGGTGAGTGTGTTCTGGTATGAAATTTGAATTTTTAAAATTATTTTGTTCACTGTGTTCAGAAAACAGTGTTCTAGCATGAAAACTTGGCATGGATTATATATATTGTTTTAAAATATGGAATCATCTAATTGCAACAAAATACTTACTAAAGATTACCTTTTTTAACAGGTTTTGTTTAATCCTTTTGATGACATCGTTCCAAGACCAAATAGAAAACTGAAGAAGGACAAACCAGAAGAAGAAACTAAAAAGTCCAAAGTAAAAGGCACAAAGTAAATATATGCAACATAAGTGGTAGTTAATTTTCTTTCACATTTAATTTGCAGCTTGGTAATTTTCTGGTTTTGAAACACAAGACTTTACCAAGATATACAGAGGAATGTTCTCTAATTCAGCAAAACCTTCTTCCCTGTTTCTGAGATGATAGGGAGTCTGGTTTCTCTAACTGAAGTGGTTACTGTTACATCAGCTGAGCTGTACCTGTTACATGCATGCTGATAGTTTGTTGCGTAAGAGAGGTGAAAGGTAGCTTAAGCCTTTCCCATGGGCAAGAATGGGCAATCATTCTTTTGTGACTAGGTTGTGGCTCAGTTCTTTGAGATTTTTGAACTTGTATTATCAGCTACCGCTTCCCTTCCACTAAAACACTTAGCAAAAAGCATGTTGACATAGGAAATTTCTGTTTCTGTGAATGAAATTTGGTAGTCATAAACATGCAATGAAAAGTGAAATCGATACATTTAGAAGGAAAAAAAGGCTTTTTTTTTTAAATATTACGTAAAGTATAAAAGTAATATGTTGAAAGTTCATAGAATGTTATTAATATGTAAAGATTTACTAGAAAATGTGTTTTCTCTCTTAAAGAAATTTTAACCTGCTTTCCTTTGGGGAAGAAGCTGAAGAAGAAGAGGAGGAAGTCAGTAGAGTTAGTCAGGTATCATACCAAATCATCCCTGGTTTTCTTTTCAACTTAAAATTACCTTTTTTACATGTCTGTGAAAAGGTCTAACATTTTTAATCTTGTTCTTATGTTTGAGTTTTGAACAGTACTACTAGAAATTACTTCAGGTTTTATGATTCTACAATTTTAACATGTTGAAAAAAGAGGGTTTTAACTTCCTCATTTTTAACTTCATTATTCTTCACCTCCTTAATTATAGGAGTGTGATTTCTTGGTAAAATACCTGAGGTTTGAAATCAACTTGTTCACTGCCAGCGCATTCTTAGCTCTATCTGCTTATGTATATCCATTCAGTGTGCAAAACGAAGTGGGTTTACTGTGGGGAAAATAGTTCATTATCGTAACTAAATATTGCACTATTGTGAACTGTCCACATTCAAAGAACTAGGGTTGCATAGGTAGTCCTTGAGTTAATTTCCGTTAACTGACTTTGCCTCTTAAATATGGCTAGTTAAAAAATTACTTTAAAAACCTGTTATTCTGATTTCTGCTGAGCAAATTATTTCTCAAGAGTACTAGGCTTTCTTACTTGTATGGTTCAGCTATCTACCTGCTTCAGTTAGTGATCAGACTACATCATGGTGAGTCTTGTACCACGTGGTAGAAAAATCAGTTAAAAATACAAAAGACAACAGTGAATAATGATGGACAGTATTATAGTGAGATGGTATCAGTCAGGATTCTAGTAGACATTTATCACATCAGTAGTTTTAACTTGATCCTCCTCTTTCTGGAACTCCTGTTTTGCTATTAAAAGTGTTTATACTTACTGACAAGGCTAAAGCTAGTATGAAATAAGTTACCTTTTTCTTGTCATTACCTTTGTCATCATGTATTCTCTCAGACACTGGAACTGATAATAGCTTTTTCTTTCTTTCCTTTTTTTTTGACAGAGCATGAAGGGAAAAAGTAAAAGCAGTCATGATCTGCTGAAGGATGATCCACATCTAAGCTCAGTTCCTGCTGTCAAAAGGTTAATATGTGATTTCCAGTTTCCAAAACAGCTTTACTTTCAGGATGTTAGATCTGATTAGGATCATATATACTCATTGTTTGTCTGTCACTGTTAAAGAAATTAAGAACTGGCAATGCTAGATCTGACCAAATGTTCTTCCAACCCACTATGCTGTCACCAACATTGGTCATCAGTGGGTGCCCAACAAAGAATAAAAGCACGACAAGCATAATGTTTAATTGAGCAGTCTACCCAGCCTCCATCTACTTTCAGCTCAGGGGACTGTCAAGAGTTCAATGTGGTTCATCTATTCAATAATCCTTAATAGATCTCTCATCAAAGGACTTGCTCAGTCTCTCATAAAGTGTTTACATTCACACCCTCCTGTCTGCTGCAGTAAGCAGCACTCCTCTGTTTGTTCTGAACCTGGCAGCTATTGGTGTTATTTAATAAATACTTATCTTTACTGGGTTGCTGGATGAGACAGGGAGCAGTCTCTTCATACCTGGCTTCACCACAGTCCCTACTTAGGCCCTCTTTTCTAGTCTAAGCTTTTAAAGCCTACTGAACTTTTCTTCACACTGAAGTTGTTCTGTACCTTTGGTTGTTGTTGCTCTTGCCAACCTTGGTTCTGTCCTAAAACATTTTTTTCTTTTTTTTTTTTTAAATCTAAATGACATATTAGAAATTAAGTGAATCTTAAATCTGGATGCTTGCATGAAGATAGTCTGTTTTCTTTTTTCTTTTCAATACTTCTTGCCTTCTGATCTGCTTTTTTTAACCAGTGTTGAGCATCGTAAGGTCCTTTCCAACCCTAATTATTCTATGATTGAGCTGAGACAACTCCATGAAAATATATCAGCTCCAAGAATTTGCTTATCATAGAATAGTTTGGGTCGGAAGGGACGTTTAAAGGTCATCTAGTCTAATTCCTCTTGCATTGATGAGCAGGGACATCTTCAACTGGGTCAGGTTGCTTAAAGCCTGTCCAACTTGACCTTGAATGTTTCCATGGATAGGGCATCTGTTGCCTCTCTGGGCAACCTGTTTTACCACCCTAATTGTGGCAACAGGCCCTACTAAATAGTCTGTCCCCATCATTCATATAAGCCCCCTTTAAATATTGAAGGGGCACAATAAGGTGTCACAGGAGACTTCTATTTTCCACACTGAAGAACCCCAGCTCTCTCAGGCTTTCTTCATAGGAGAGGTGTTCCACCTCTGATCATTTCTGTGTCCTTCCTCTGGACCCGTTCCAACAGGCCCATGTCTTTCCTGTCCTGATGTCTCCAGAGCTAGATGCAGTACTCCATGTGGGGTCTCATGAGAACAGAGTAGAGGGGGAGAATCACCTCTGTTGACCTGCTGCTGGTCACGATTCTTTTGATGCATCCCAGCATGCAGTTGTATGATACCGGGGGTTGCCCCAGCCCAGGTGCAGGACCTTGCTTTTTGCCTTGTTGAACCTCCTGAGGTTCACATGGGCCCACTTCTCTATTTTGTCCATGTCCCTCTGGATAGCATTTTGTCCCTCAGGTATGTCAGTTGCACCACTCAGGTTGTTGTCAACTGCAAACTTGCTGGAGGTGCACTTGATCCCATTGTCTGTGTCGGTGAATTTATTAACCAGTACTGGTCCCAGTATGGACTCCTGAGGGATACATCGTTGTCAATGATGGTCAGATGTAATCTTCCTGTTCTGGTTGTGGAAGTCCTTTTTCTCATGTGCCTAGCTTTATTTTACCTACTTCAGATTTCACCTGTCATTTCGTTGTCTCATCATACAGGTCCGTCTCCAATTCTTCAGTCTACTCTTGGCTTTGCTACCTTGAGTAACTTAGTATTACCAAAAACTCAGTGACCTGGCTGTTTTACTGTCTTGTTACTGAGCTCACCGAGCAGGTCAAGCCTCGCCACCGAATACTGTGAATATACACTAGTGATCTTCCTTCACTGCAAAAAAATGATGTTTGCCTCTAGCTTTTTTTTTTTCCCTGTCTTTTAACTATCTTTTTATTCATGCATGGACTTACCCCAGACTACTTGGTTTCCTTAAAAACCTTTCATCAGAGATTCTGTGTGAGTCTAGATAGATCAGAGACATCATCCACAACCACGTACAGCCCTTTCAAAACACTCCTAGAAATTGTTGGTAAGGCAGTTCCCTTTATAGCCATGTCAGAAGTTCCAAGTAGAAGTAGGCTGTTTAACTCTTACTGTGGCTTCTGCTTGTTCTGGACTGACATCAGAATTGCAGACCTGGATGTATTCTAAATGTTTTCTTTATAAATGGGGGGGATGCTTGGTTTTGTTTCTGTTTTGTTTAGGTTTTTTTAATTATCATCTTCTTTTAAGTAATACTTCCACAGAAAGTTTTCTGAATGAATTTTTAAAATTCATGTAATTGATTCCAATAAATTCATAATTTCTTTGATGATCTTGATTACTTCCTTGATTTCAGGGACTCCTTTATTTTTTATTTATTTTTTTTTTTTAATTGTGTAATGGAAGAATCTTCAAGGGTCTTCATTAATAGTTTGTGACTATTAACAATGGATACGTTAGCCTCAGTATACTCACATAGATTCCCTTTTTTGGTACATTAAACTGTAGCTGTATAACAAATGAGAAATTTTACATTAAACTTCATTATCGATATACTGCAAGTTAAACATGTCTATGTATAGAAGGCTTTCCAAAATACAGAATATCTGCAATGAAATACTAGAAATTGCTTGATACGTGAGATCAAAACCATTCATCTTAAGTGAGTTCTTTGTGTTTTTTTTTCTAGCTGTATACATTAGCATTTTCTCTGGATGGCATAAGATATGAGTAAAATTTATGTATTGTATGAAAGTATGATTTAATCCTGTGTTTTTAAACATTTCTAATTAGAAAATACTGTGACAGTTAATCTAAGAGCTGGGGTTTTAAACAGTATTTTAAATCTCTGGTACTTCAAATTAGTTATGATTATTTTTGTTCTTTTAGTGATGCAGCAAGTGAAGAAGGGGATGTGAGTGAGGTAAGTAACATCTCTTTACAATGAGACTTTGTTTTTTACGCTACTTTAGAGGTTTCTGAAAACTAGCTCAAATTGCATTACCAGCAAAAGGCTGGAGGCCTTTCAGAGCTCTAAGGTTTGGCTATTGTAAATATTCACAGCAGAGAAGTTACTACTGCATACTAGCTACTGCATTTATAAAAACTGCTTAGCAGATATTTCAGTCAGTAGATGAGGTACGTGGGAGATTACAGAGTGACAAACCATTAATAAAACCCCTGCAATTGCTTCTAAAAAAATTTCTAAAATAAATAAATAAATAGATTTGTCATGAATAATGATATAACTGCAATGTCTGAAGGGGAATCAGTGTGTGAGAGTCCTGTTGGAAAGATTTCTTCAAGGAGACAAAATTTCAGTGAATATTTATATCTTGTATTGGTGAAAACATTTCACATCTGAAAGGCAAGAAATGTGAATAACAAAGCAGAAACATTCAACCAAGCATGGAGGCTACTTTAATTACAAGGAGTTTGTCATATATGGTGTGGAGTAAGTTTGCTAGCTGAAGTATTTTTTTGCCTCCAGCCATAGGTCATGGTGGTACCCATTTGAGTTGCTATTGAGACAATAATGTAATACTTGACTAGGAATGTAATCTCCCATTCCCCAAGCTACATCCTGAAAAGTACTGTACTCCATACATTCACCATGCACAGGTGTTGTATTGTTAGCTGATGCACTCTGGAAGTGAAGGAAAGACAGAATCTGTCCCATTCTTGTGTCTAAACATAGAAAAATAAAAAATTCCACCAGGATTCCTGATGGTTTTTATACAAATCATAGTCCGAGTTCAGGTTCTTGGACTCTTTGTAATTCCTGCTATGCAGCAGTATTTAAGTGTTAGAAGGATTCCAAGAATGGTATTTAATTATTCTTCAGATGTTCAGATAGGCCTTCGTTAAGTAACCTGGATTTGGAGAATACAGAACATGATCATGTTAGGTGCATTTATTTAAATTTTTGTTTTTCAGCCTGAATGTTCTAATAATGTCATGAAGTAGGGAACAGGAAGGCTTCTTTTTAACCTGCGGGGACTTTCCTTAGAGTTCATTGCATTGAAAGATCTTAGCTAGAATCTAGCATTTCAGGCAGTTACTTGAGCCTTGTAAAGTGGTACTACTGTTTTATTATCTCTCTTGGATTTATTTAACACATTACAGGATTGCTTTTGCATTTACATGGGTGCAACATATTCGTAGTTTCATAGCCATACAAATAATTCTTCCAGGTCTCCCTACCTCCCCCAAATCATAAGTCCCTAGCATGTAAGAGGAAACCGTTGTTATTATTCCCCATGCACCTGACCTTACTGTTCATGCTATTAAATAACATCCTGTTTCTCTTACTGCAGTCCTCAAGGTCATACATTTCATCCTTTGAGAGTCAGATCCTTTGTATTAACAGTACCTCGTTGCTGTTTGTTAAACCTCTTTTTGTGCCTAAGTCATTAATGAACACATTATATGAAGTGTGTTTGCAAGAGTGACTTTTTTTTTCCCGCACCTGTGGCATTCCTCTGTTTCCCCTTTCTATATAGTTTGTTTTCATCTCCCTATTTGCCAGTTAGCGGCTGAACACTAAGTTTCATTTAGTATTACAGATAGGTAGAGCTTGGTACCCAATCCTCAATTCAATAATTTTCTTAAATGTATAAATCATATAACATACAGTAGCCATTAGTCATTCTGACACAAAAGCTCTCACTACATTTTTGTTTCCAGAGCAAAGAGCGGAATAGGGCAATACCACCCAGCTAACAACAGCAGCAAAACCCAGTATAGCTTCCAGGCAGACAGTTTCGTATTTCTGTGTCACTAGGGTAGCACCATCATCCATCTGAACAGCCACTTCCCTCCTGAGTTATCAAGGAGCGCTCTCTGAGTGGAAATGTGTTAAATCTATTAGTTAGTAATGAGACTTCGGAAAAATGAGAATCTGTAAGATCTGACATCAGATGGAGTTAATGAGACAGAAGAGGAACTGAAGGTGGAGACTGGGTAGGAGAGAATAGTAGAGTTGCAGGAGGCATTGAGTTGAGAAGGAGGGTTACATCCTGTTTTATCAGTGTTTTTCTAGAGGAAAAGTGGTGAAATCCTGTGCAGTCAGGGGAATGGGAGGTTCAGAAAGCAGGGGATTCAAGTGAGTTGGACAAGTTGAACCATTTTTTCTCTCCCATTTTAAAATACAATCCTTAGAAACCCTTCCTGTTAATCAGATTTCTGGGGGTTTTTTGTTCGTTTTTTTTTTTTTTTTTAATTAGCTTACTGCTTAGCAATTTCAGTTTGTCTGTAGCTGTCCATTTTTATTATAGAAATTCTCCTATCCAAGTCGGTGTTTCAGTGAAATGCTCTTACCTAAGCCCTAGCTAAATCTCCACTGGGAGTCTGTCTTTATCCTTTACTGTTAAACACATTGAACACGGCCTGTCACATTCCTTTTCTGGATTCTGACCCATGCCATAGAGGTCTGTTTTCATCCCATCTCCCTGGTAATTTATCAAGTAAGCAAATCCTTTGTAAATTTTTATTATCTACTCTGTCATGCAGTACTTCAGGAAATAAGTGAAATGCTGATCCTGATCTACTTTCTCTTTCCCCTATTTAAAAAAAAACGTCAACAACAACATGTCAATTATTTCCTTGACAAAATATTCAGCTATTTTACTGTGCTGAATTGTAACATATTTCATTTTTTATTCCTGACTGGTCTTCACTTGTCTAAACCTAAAATCTAAGTATGGTAGTCTGAAGATTCCGAAACAGTGTCTCAAATACAGTATCTGAAATCCAGCCCTTGATTTTTCTCTTATGTTGCCAAAACTGCCTCTTGCTGCATTTATATTTTCTCCTCTCTCCCCCTCCATATTTATGGACAGTCTTCATGCTACTTTTCCTCCTATCTGTCAGTCACACCCAGGACATGTGCATTGTCTTTAGAGTGTTCCGCTCCAAGCATTGACATCCTGACGGTCTCCTGGGTGAAGTACAGTCCTTTGGAATATCATTTCTTAGTCTGTCCTTTCTTTCTGTAGTTAAGATTATAATTACATAGCATCTTATGTGGTTTCTTTAGCGAAGTAGCATCACTCCAAAATAAATACAAAAATATGTGCCAGCTAGTCCTAGAGCTGGCATCCTTCTTTAAGATTCATGCAGGCTTCCTCCTTCGAGGGAGGAAGTACTCAAACTTAGATCCCTTAGGTCTCTTCAGGCTTCTTCTTCATTACTGTGAGGAATGGCTTATTTCTCACTCCAAATGCCTTTCAACAAGGTGGTTTATCCCCTTTTGCTTCCGCTACTAAGCCTGTAAGCATAGTACCTCTGTAGCAAGTTAGGATGATAGATTCCAGACGTTTTTCACAGCCTGTGTATCAATGTGGGACTGTAAATTCTCTCATGGCGCCTGATGGACAAACCTCTTCAATAACACCATGACTGTAGTACAGACCAGTAGCAGGAGGTTCTTAATACATCTTGTTTTATTCTTAGGGGAAATTGGAGAAAAAGTTTTATGTATTGCCTTGATCAAATTTTGGATTCATGAACAATGACCAGACTAATACTACATAGCTGTGAGATCTACAGACATGTAAAGGTTTACAGTCTAGAATAAACCATACAAAAGGTTTTTAAGCCTTACTAAAAAGATGTAATTTTTATATGAAAAAAATTTAATTATCATATTTCTAATTTTTCGTTCCCTCTGAAGAAAATGAAAAGACATTCGTTTGTAAAGTTTGCTTTGAAATCAAGTGGTTTTCTTTCTTCCTTGTAAGGGATCATCTTAGAAAAACTTTCCATATTCAACATTCTGTAGTAAAAAAAACCCTAAAGGAGCAATTCTACCATTTTAAATCCATAAAGGAGGAAGAACATGATGAAGATGCTGATAGTGTAGAAGGTGAAGCTGCCAGCACTGAGAGATTTCAAATGAAAGAACGCATTGCCAAGAAGTTGAAAATCGATACAAGTGAAAATGCTAAACAGCAACTTCAAGAGGAAGATATTAAGACAGAAAAGAAAACAACTAGTCGCAGGTAGATATCATACTTCCCCCCGCCCCCCCCCTTCAGATTGTTTGAAGTTAGATTTTATGCTCAATTTCAGTTTTGCAGTTACTACATTGATAGGTTAACATTACAATAAAATTATTCCCCTTGCCCACGTCCAAAATGAGGTGGAAGATAAAATTGCTTACTGCTTTCTCATTTTGTAGTTTCATTTGGCAGTTTAAGCCAAACAGTTAAGTTACCTTTTTTTTTTTTTTTTTTTTTTTACACTGAGCACTTACTGATACCTTGTATGGGAGTTCTGTTTTGCCCTCTGAGTTATAAATGAAGAGTATTTGTATGTATTTATCATGCTTTACTTTGTCTTTCTGCACAGTTGTAAGGTTGAGTTTTGTAGCTTCTTTACCTGTGATTAACATGTGGTGGTCATCCACCATTGAGTCTTAGAGAAGGGCTTCCTAGTAATCCATTAAAGTCTGGGTTAACACAGTAGTCACTCTTGCAGTTTACCTTTTTTTTTAACACTGCAATTAATACCTAGAGTTGTAAATACCATCTAGGGCTGTTCTTAGAGGGTTGAAGTATGTCTGTGTTTAGTAGTGTAACAGGGTATTCAAATTACTAAACTAGCTCTAGACAAATTATTATGTTTCTATGGCAGTATTCAACTCTTTACAGACATAAAAGTGTGGGTTCCAGTCATGCAATATAACTGTGCTAGCCTTGGTGAACATCTGTACTGTTTAGCACTCAATATTCAGTGAGTTAGTTTGTTTTCTTGGAACTTTGTGTCTTGGCAGTCTTTCTTCCAGAGCTGGTTTTGGAATTTCTGCCTAATAATATTTATATAGCATAAAAACATTCATCATGTATGTAAGTGATATGTAGTGAACCTGATGGCAAACTTACTAGGAATTATTGTCCACTATTTCAATAAACATGGGCTCCAGACCTTACTGAACAACTAAGTCTTTGCAGTTATAAAATTTAATGTGTAAATCTTATTCAGTAAAACTTACTGGGGGACAGGGAGAAAGAAGCATTCGAAAGGTAATATAGATTGTGTACACTTACTCTGCTCATAAATAACTTGTCATAAATAACTGCCCGATGAAATTATTCAGGCTTTGCCTATACTAAATTCTGCATTATGTAGTGGTTGTCTTAGATTCTCTCCCACAACAGTTTCCTCTGAACCTATTCATCCCCACTGCAGTTTTATATGTAATGGCCAAGGCATATTGCCAACATGGAAGAAACCAGGACAGTCTCTTTGTGACAAAAGAAAAACCAGTAGTCAATATTAACAGTTTACAAGTTCCATAGCAATTGCTGTCCCTGTTAGTAACTGAGAAGTAAAGGATTTTGGTCAGGAAACATGAAGATAAGTTTGTTGTAATAATAATACACCTGGAGATAAAATACATATTGAAAATTTGGTCGGAAAACAGAAGGAATGACTGAAACAAAATCAGCTGTTGTTTTACACTCATCAGAATTTGGCATATCTGACTTGCATCCCTTGCAGGTTATTCTGGTTTTATATGACTATAAACCTGCTAAAACCAAAACCAACTATACCTTATTGAAGAAGGGGCTGTTGTCAGTTACGGTGAGCATTCAATCATTATCTTAATTGTAAAAAAACCCTAATTATTAAGACAAAAGGGAAATCACACCCTGACATTTGCAACTTTATGAATATCAATCTGATTATTTTTACTGAAAGAATTCATATGATCATAAAAGCAAGATTACTAAGTTTTGAACATCCCACATGAGGTAGTATTTTTAATTTTGTGCAGCCTGTATGTTTAGGAGCAGGCTGTGGTGCATTATTTTGGATAATCTTTTAATATTGGTGTATTACCATGTAAAAACTTTTTTTATAATGTAAAAGCTTATTGTCTGCCTGTTTTGAAGCCATGAAAAGCCCAGTGAGAACATTGCCAAGAAAACTATTTTTATTAATCACTTTGATAAGTTTGAATAGTTCCAGAAAATAAAATATTCATGGGATTTAAACAGGAAATTCCGTATCCTATTCTACATCTTCTCCAGCATTGATTTCAGTATGAGAAGCACAACAGGTACACTAGTGCAGCAAGTTTGTAGGAGGAAGGGAATGCAAAGCTAGAGCATACCCTTAGAAATGAGATACTCTGTGCCAAAGCTTGCATGATGTTTTACTGTATTTTTAGAGATGTGCGTAGGCATTCTATAAGCTGCTAGCTCTGCATGTGGATGGTTCATGTGGTATGTTTGTAGTTCTCCAATCTTTCAGTGCAGTAGCAGTGGTATTACAGATAAATGGGCTATCTTAACTCAGAAGAGGGTTTTTAGGTAGTTGGGAGCCATAGCTTCGGGAGCCACTGCTTAGTACCACAAGTAACATCAATTTTCACACTTACTGTTATCCAAATAATTGTCTGGCATCCTGTGGCATGAAAATTGAAAGCATGGTATTTTTTATTATAAATAAGGTGTTGTTAACTTTGTGGTCTGATGAGATAAAGTAAGATTAACATTATCAAGTTTCATTGTCTGGAATAGTGACTTTTTTGTGAGTATAGTGGAGACAATTGATAATATTCTTATAGGACTTTAACATCCACTGTAGTCCAAAAGTGTGTTGGTCAGATTAGGTAGAGATGTGGGAGGTGCAAATATCAAACACAAAATTATATCCACCATGTATAGTTTGAAGGGTAGTGTCTACTAACATATCAGAAGGCCATGAAACATTTGGTATCAATGAGAATTGTTCATCTGCTCAGATATTTAAATGTGACAGTAGAATAATTAAACTTCTAAGAATAAGTTTTCAGAGTACTGTCCTCTAACATGCATGACTTTTTCTATTTATTTGTATCAGTCCTGTTTCTTTTAATATAAATCCATTTATGAAGTTAGAAGTTTGCACACGTCTTTCAGAGACATAATATGGAAACAATAGATACCTTCTCAAATGTGTGGTACTGACATCCAATACTATTTGTAAATGCAATCACACTTGAAGTGCTCAAATGGTGAAGTTAATTTTCATCATTTCAGTATGCATTTGAACCTTTTGTGTATGTTTTAAAAAATAAGTTCAGACACTTTCCAATTTTGTACTAGAAGAAAACCTCGGGAAAAAGAATTTTCCACTCATCCTGGCAAGTTGTTAGAGAAATTCCACAGGTCTTTTGTTTTTTGTTAGAAAGCTTAAACCTAAACTTCAAAGTATTGAACAGCTGTTTACAAGAAAGAATGTATACAGATAGAAGAAGTGATTGCTATCATTGTAAGAGTAATCACATTTATCAGGTAACATCGAGTTTGTAAATTGGCTGTGGTTCGAGATGATGGTGTGAAGGTTTCAGAGTAAATGGTCTTCCAGTCTGGCCATTAAAAATACTGGGTTTACATTTATTTTTATCCAGTAGGTGGAGCTCGGGTGCTACCTATTTCTGGTTACCAGCTTCAAAATTTTTCACTGGTTCTTGTTTGCAAGATGTGTAATCATCAAGTAGAGCACGATTGACTGTACAGTTGCATCCTTATAATGGATGTACTAGCAATATGAAATATGTATCTAGAATAGCTAAGCTACTGAGGAAGAAGAGCTGACTTTTCTTTCTGAGTTGTTAACATCACTTGAATTTAAATGTTTGTGTTTCATGTTGTGTATTTTTCTCCTAATAATCCTAAAATTGCAGTTGAACTAAGCAAGCACATTTCTTTTGGCTTATAAACCATTGTTGACTATTATAAAGAGATGAATAGTAATAGAAGTAGTTACTATTGACTACTTTTGTAATTAATAGTAGCTACACGGCCACTTTGCATTCTTAGTTTTTCTTACATGCATGTTTCTTGTCATGGGTGAAATGAAGCTTTAGACATCTACTGTGTGTATATATAAGAAAGCATTTGCTTCATCCTCAAAGCAAAATTCTGTAACACTTCTTAAGCTGTAATTTCTCTGACCTCTTTTTCTCCGTTTGTTCAAAATCAAGATGAAATAACTCATTTACTTGCAGATATCTGCACTTGGTCAAATGAGTTGCATCCCACTGTCATTTTGTCATCTAGACACAGTACTAATAAAAATAGTTAATCATGCTAGGCAAACATGCTCAAGTTCTTGCAAAGTCCATTTTAAACCATGCAGTAAAAATTCATATAGTTGAGAAAACATTTTGTTAGCATGTGAAAAAACAATGACACACTGAGCATGCAAGATTGCTTTCCTAAAATCTCTCAGAGTAATGTGGTATAGAACAGCCAAAGGTAATTTTATATGTAATCTCATGGACTTCTTTTTTAAAAGATGTTTAAATCAAAACTTGTAAATCTGCAATTGTTATAAATGAAGAATTGGATAGAATATAGGATATGTACAGGTAAAATATTTTGTTGTAAATGCATTTGCTGTGCACTTCATACCTTGTGCTTATAATGCAAACATTATAATGAAAATATAAGTAATTTTGTAGGCACATAATTCTACAGTGGAAGAATTCTTGTCATTCTTGTAATTGTTGAAAATCTGTAACTTCTTTGTTATTTGTAACAATTACGTTTCTGTGCATCTTTGGAATGTGTTCAGGTGGGCTGAGACTGGTGTCATACAAGTCTGCTGTTCATAATCTTCACTGCAAGTTGTCTGGTGTCATTGCAAGGCTGCTGTCTGTAGTCTTCAAAACACTGTGAAAATACTGTGACTGGAGGATGTTCCAGATGCTGCACCTGTTTTCAAAAAAGGCAATGATCATAGGGATAGTCTGGTTAGAGCCACTTTGGTCGTTGGGCAAATAATGGGGGAGGTTCTCTTGGAAGCTATTCCTGGTCATGTGAAGGAGTAAAAGGTGACTGGAAATAGTCGCTATACATTTAGCAAAGGCAAAGTGAGAAGAAAGCAGTGGATGATCTCGTTTGAGCATGAGGCTAGAGTACACGAGTGTTAGAGATTCATTCCAGCCTGAATGCTTCTGTGATACGGGGGTTTTTGGTTTGGGGATTTTTTTTTATAAATTTTTTGGAACATGGTTGGTTGGTTGTTTTTAATTGAGGTCTCTGACCCTCCCTCTTAGACTCTGCTGAGGTCTGTAATAACAAGAGCATCAGTTCTTTAGTTGATTGGGGTGGGGGTTTTTTTAGGTACCTGTATGTAGGTGTTTTATTTATTCTTCTACTTATTTAAACTTAATCCAGCATCTCATCTTGTGTTCAGGAAGCTACTTTTATACTTCCTTGTGAATATTTTTTGTTTATAAATTGTGGCAATGTAATGTGAATACCATATACTTAGAGCTACTAATTCACTCTGCAATGTGAAGTTTATCTATTTCTGCCTAAAACTGTGATATTACTTCTTCACAGTAATTACTATTTCCAACTCATTAACTATATTTCTAATCCTACTACCGTTTTCTCAAACCAGTTATAGCTGTAACTGTCAGCCCTTGTCCAACTATACAGCTTGTCTCCTTGCTTTTCAGTTTAGCACCAGGAAATATAAATTCTGTGTTAGTAAGACTGGCTTTTGAGTTCTTGAGTACTAACTCTCTTTGCAACTGACTTTGAATTTAATTATATCTAAAGAACTGCTGCTGTTTATATTATATAAATATTTCATATAGTATATTCAGGTATTCTGTTAATGGTGTTTTAAACTGAAGGAGAACATTAGATAAATTGTGTGTCTCATGCCGTAATTTACTGCCAGTTATCCCTGTATTGAGCTCACTATTTGGCTACAGCTGAACAGGAAAGACATTGAAACGTAATTTGTAGTTATCAAGAGAGTATAGTTTGGTCCATATTTAGTCAGTGAATGTAATCTATTCTAGTATTTAGAAACCTTACCCCTAACAGTACCTCATGCAGTTTTACATTTTAATTTGTCTGGATTCAGCTTGTAGCCAATGAATTTTTTTTTGCTGTGCCTTTTCTGAAGTTCACTGCAGTATGCTGCGTTTGCTTTTACTTCAACTACTTAAATTCTAATTCAGTCGTTCTGCCTTTTTGATAAGCTGTACCCATTGAGTTCTTTCAGTCTTTCACAGTAAGACGTTTTCCAGTCCTCAAATCACTTTATGGCTTTTTTTGTTCCTTTTCCAATTTTTCAGCATTCTTTAAAGAGCTTTGATCAGTAATCTCGTATTAGCCTTACTACCACAATATACAGAGAGCAACAACTTTTTTTCTTATTTCCACCTCCCTGTTTATTCAGTGTCCACATCAGGCCTTCTTACTGATATTCCACTAAGTTTGCTTATGTTGCTAGGGCTTTACAGGTTATTTTCAGTCATTGCTCTCCAAGAACTAGTTTCCTATTTTATACACTTACTCTGTTTTTCACTTCCTAGATTTTGGCAGTTAGTTGTCTTCAGCTTTTGTTTTATGTAGCAAGCCCATGTTGACCAGCCATCCTAACAGGGGAATTTGCTACTGTGACAGTTCATGTAATTGACTAGTAGCAGATTTAGTACCAGGTTCCCTGGAGTGAATAGATTTATTTCCAGGTTAATGTGTCATTGGCAACTCTTAAGTTGCCAATGCAATAACTATTAAGTTGCCAAAGCAATAACCTTGTAACCTAATTATTACTTAATGAAGATGTGCTTTCAGCCTGGTTTGTGTTGCTGGGTTGTTTTTTTTTTTTAAGGACTTTCTTACCTGAAAGTAGTGAGAAGCAAATTTTCCTGATTTCATATAACAAGAGGAGTTATGAATTAGCCAAGTTAGCAATCAGTTGGGAACTCATTTTGAATTCTGCTTAAAAATTCTTTCATAGAATCAACTAGGTTGGAAAAGACCTTTCATATCATCAGATTCTTTGATAGCATTATGTCAGAATTGATATGCTACTCTGAAACCCTTTAGTTGTATTGGATTGTTGTATTCTAGCTTGATTTTAGAAGTACTTTTCTGTGTGTACCAGATTTCATTTTTTTTATGACATTGCAATAAAATTAATGTGAAATTCATTTAATTCTTGAGATGAGTGCATGTGAACTGGTAAGTTTTCATCTTTGATATGTAATGAAACCAATAGCTTTAGCTGCAGCTCGTCATAATATGACAAAACTTTAGAAAATATTGAAGACAAACTTCTAATCATAACCTTTTAACTTTGGATCCAAAAGTATTTGCTAAAGTCCATACAATGACAGGTTTTAGAATAATGAAAAACATCTGTTAGGTGTTTAGAGAATAAAAGGAAAACATAACCACACCCCACTGCACCAAAAACTAAAAAAAACATCCCACCAAAAACCACCCAACCAAAAAACCTGTCAAGTGGAAGCAAAAATCTATCACTAGATATACTGTACTACTACAAAAGCTTATTGCACACAATTGCTTTGGCATTTGCAACCTTTCCTGCTCTTGTATTTTTTCACATTATGGTACCTATAGATCTTTGTTATTCTGCTGCTACATTTTAAATTTAATTTTCTTAGAACTTTTGGCTTTTTGCATACTTATAAGTCAAATTTCATAGTTAAATTATAAATTTGTATTATATAAATTCTGTAGTTAAATTATAAGGTTTTAAGTTGAGTAATGCTTGTGTCTTATCCAACAGTGGAAACTTAATTGTAAATATTTGTATTTTATTCCAAATCATTCATTTTGGACTTCAGAAAACACATGTTCCCTGTGTGATTATTATGCTTCATTTGTATGGGTATTCTTTTAAAACTAGGAAACATCAATAGTTATAAATCAGCAAACCAGCTTATTTGTTTTATTTTAACTTTCTTGAAGTGGGCCATTTTGTGCTCCACACTAAAATGATTGTCCAAAACTATTTTAAACTATTTAATAGGTTAACTTGAGAAATTCCAATTTTATGTAAAAGTAACTAATCACATACTGGTACAGAACAATTAGTGGTGACATGAAATTAGACTTATTCCTATCTCTGCTTTGCTAGATACAGGAGTATATTCTAAGTATATTGTCTTGACTTGAAAACAGCATGGATAATGATGATTACATAACACGTGTCAAAGTTATGTTACATAGATATATACCTACTGCTATAAAACAGCAGTTATAGCATTACAACATTTTACGTTTTACTCCATTGTGCTTTATGTAGCCTGTATTTCAAATAGGATGGTAACTAGAGATCTGTAATCTTTTCTCAGGGCTGGGGAAAAAGTATTTTATGACCAAAAAAAATCCCAGCCTTCCTTCCGAATACTTCTAATTTGTTCTTCAGTGCTTCCTTGTATTAAGATACCTGTGCTGTTCTTTGCAAAACTACCTAAAACATAAAACTTCCACTGTGTAGTTGCTAGCATTCCTCACCTTGCCCTCTGCATTCTGCTTTTTACATATAGTGTAATCATGGTAAGATTTTGGAAGTAGTCTCTAGCGTTCCTCACCTTGCCCTCTGCACTGTTTTTTTTTTTTAGGTGTAGTGTAATCATGGTAAGATTTTGGAAGTTTTACTGGGAATTAGCTAGAGTTTAGCATCAGCATCCCCAGAGGTCTATGTGCTAGAGTACTTTATATTAAAATATAGTCTAATATATACAGTACTCAATATATAATATTAGAGTGGAATCTAGATACTGAGAGGTTACCTATACATTCTTGACCTTATAGTTCTTGTGGTATAGTTCTCTTGCAAGAGACTGGAAAGTGTTACGGAAGAATCCTATATACTGAAATAGAGTTCAAAGACGTTATGTGTTATCTTCTGTAATCTCACCTCCTTTATTCAGTTTTGTCCCATAATATGGTGACAGAAAGGTCTGAAACTATTGTCGTAGAAACAGAGCCTATAAACTTCCCAAGGAAGTTATTTTGCTCTTCAGAACTGCTACACAGCTTTTCTCAAGTAGGATGTGGCACCTACTTCATAATCCATAAGCTTCTAAACCTTTCCGATATTTCTGGAAAAGTGCAAAGGCTCATAAAATGCTGAGTTTCAGGGGAATAGTGAATCTTTCCTACTAGTCCTGTTTCAATGCAGAGTATCAAAATGTTTCTCTTAAATCCTAACCTTTAGTGACTTTTATTACACTAAACATACCTAGAACTGTTTTAAATGCTCTACTAGTGGTTCTTCAGTAGTTAATAATTTGGTTTTCTGTTTCTGCTCTTTTAGTCTTGGATTGAAATATCATTTGAAAAGCTCTTTGGAGAAGCAGTACCTCTCTCTTGGAAAGTACTAAAGAACCTGCTGATACACATACAGAGCAGTATGGCAGTATTTTAGTCTTCGTTTTTCTGTATCTTGGTTGACCTGTGTCCAAGCAGAATTTTGTTCCATTAGTCATTTGCTTTAGATACAGTACATCATAAACACTAGCTGAATTAGACAATTTTGCTTGTTCCTCATAAATTCTTGAGAAGATATTAATTCAAGCATTTGAACTTGGCTGTGAAGACCTAGCAAGAACATAGGAGATATGGCTATATTATGCAGATAGTACCTACCTAAATATTTTCAGTATACATTAGGACAATGCGCTTTCGCTAGAGGAGCACTTTGCAGGAATCTGGACAAGACTCGGTCCAAATAAAGAGGCAAAGAGCTTGGAGTATTAGCTGTGAGGGAGGGATTAAGTTATTACATTAATTACGAATTGACTTCACAGCATAAATACAGAAAGCTGCTGCCACATGTCAAGATCACCAGATTTTCTGGGTTTACTTCATAAGTGTACATGCTTCTACATAGAGTCATTGCCACACATACACCAAGCTCAGCTGAAACTCAGATTCATGACATACTTCAAGAGGGGCACTACCTTTGAAGAATTTTGAGATTATGCCAGAAATTAAGTAGAAAGAATAATGGTCTTATATCAAATATTGGTATACAGCATAATACCTAGTTGACACTGAAAGTGCATTACACTGGTTCTGATTTACACATGCCACCTGTTGTTTGCAGGTGCAACTCTCTTGAATCCGAAATATTTTTAGGTCTGTGTTACCTAAGAGAACACACCTGTTGTGCTTTATTGCCATAGCTATGGTAAGCAGATGTGTGTGAGCTGGAGCTACCTGATTGAAAAGTGAAAACTTTGGTTTCTTTTCCACCTGCAGTGTTGAGGAAAAAGTGCAGAATTCATTGTCTAGGTATGAGGAGACAGGGGGAATGGTACTGGTATAAGCTAAGTCAATGTGACTATAGAGATCTGCAATAGGAACTTATTTTGCTGTATTCTTTTAAAATAGTTCTTAAACTATTAATTATTTTAACTTCCAGTTTGGTTGAGTGTGTGTGTGATTAATGTAGTAGCTGTTTTAATTTCTGCCTTTTGAAAAGTGTAAACATATGAACTTCCTCATCTGTGTAAGTTGTATACTTTTTTTTTTTTTTCTTGATGTCTTTATAAATTGGATCCCAGGAAAAAAAGGATGTTAGATATTTTTATGGTGCATTGCTTGAGTTTGACTGTGGCTAATGCTAAACTCAAAAATCAGACACAAAAATTCACTTTACATTTAAGACGAAAAGGAAAGAAAACCATTTAGTTCTATATATTTCAAGAGTGTCTGAAAGAAGGGAAATGGTTTCTGAACTTCTTATTTTAGTATTGATATCTTAACTTTGTAATGTTACCATACACAGACTCACTGACAGGTCATATAATATCTTACAGTCATAGGTACCGATATGTCATATGCTTGTTTTGACAGGCTTCCACATTAGTTGTGTGTGTTTTGTATGCTTGGAATAACTTATCACAGCATATAAATTCAATACGGATTTGAAACCAAAGTGCTAATTTATAAATTGCCATTTATCCATAGTCATATAGAAATTGCTCCCATCTGCAAATGTTTACATGACTTAGTGAATCCAGTGAAAACTATTAATGTAAGTAAAAATTCATAGAAATAAGCCTGAGAACCACTGAAATTCCTTTTGACTGGAATCTGACAATCATTGCTTTGTATGAAGGATAAAGGAAAGGAAGGAATATTTTAGCTAAAATGACAGAAAAAGTCCTCTTACCCTTGGGATTGAGTAACCTCACCCCCTGTTCCAGGCCCCAAGGCTGTCTCAAGAGATTATCACCTTCCTTTCCTGTCCCCTTGGCCACTTTTTCTTGCCATTTTTTTTCTCAGTGTTACAGTTGCTTATGGAGTTCCTTGCAAATCCCTTATGCAATCCTGGTAAATAAGATTTTAAAAAGTCAGCTAGAAAACCATGGCCAAAAGTAAGCTGTCAAAGACAAGACTTTTAAGCAAGTTTAAGTGCTGTAGAAAGTGTACATGACCTTCTGCCCACAGCACTCTGAATAAAAGATGCAGACATCAATCTTACAGAGAAATGGGGGCAGCATTTTGCTGGGACTAGAACCTTGAATGATAATCACTTTTATTTTAATCCTTATGCTTTGTCAGGTCCTTAGGTTATTAGGACTTTTCTCATCTTCTCAAGTAATACTGTAGTTCTAATGCTTTTAAAGTACACTGAATTGATATTTTCTTTTGCTTTACATACTTATTTTGTCAGTGCATGAGGGATCAGTCACTTCAGTCTGACTAGTTTTCTTTAAGGAAAACAATATTTGATTTAGCTAAGTGAGATGTTTTAAATTTTATCCTTTCTCCTTTAAAACTGTTGATCAGTTACTTTAGACTGATGAAGTTCTCTTTTTATTTACGTCAGAAAATAATTATCTCCGTTTCCTCTGGTAGAAATGAATCCTTAAGTTATCCATAAGTTTTAAGAAGCTAATGTGTTCCTTTTCATTTGCATTTTTATATTTTGTTCAAGAAAGTCAGTATTTCAGACATGTATAGCTGACAGACAGGAAAGAAAGATTACTTAAGAATTGGGTTTAGAAATGCTTTATTTTTCTGAAAAAGACCATTTACTTAGTGCTAAGGATTGCATGATTCATTTATTCTTTTCAAAATAATGTAGATTTTTCTGTATTCTTTACCTTAATAACATTCATTGTAAAGAAAAAATAATCCCAGACATACTTTTTGTAGAGTTAATGATTGGCAGTAACTTAAAAGCAGACTATACTATATTAAACACAAACCCAGATTGTTTGGGCACAAAACCCAGAATCCCAGCACGGAGATTTTTCTTGGCTAAGCATCAAAGCGTGTTAATAGGTATAGTGTTAGCCTGGGACAAAGGCAGGATTGTTACTGTGGTATATTTCATCCTGCTGCTACTTGGCAAGAGTTAGTGTATTTTTAGGTGAAGTTTGTGTGTGCATTTGTCTAGTCACCTGGAAAAAAGGATGCGTATATGACCCGTGAAATTGCAGTTAGCATGATGGAAGGTGAGAATGTGTAATCCTTATTATACAATGAATTGTTAGCACTGTATTGTGGGTAAGATATCATTTCAAAGGGCTGTAGTGTTTGAGTTGTTTAGCTGCACATGTAATTTTTTTTTTCTTTTTTAACATAAGACAAATTTAACAATGGTAAAGCCATGTACTTTTTAATTGCTGAATGTTCATGCTCCATTTCCTTTGTTTCAGCAAAGTTGAGTAGCATAGGAAGAGACATTTTGAGGTTTTCCTTTTTTATTATAGAATACCTTTTTTCTAAATATGAGCAATCCATCTTAAAGTGATACAGCAGTGAAAGATGACTACAGGATGTTCAAACATTTTCTCTATTCATCACATCTGCTGTTTGTTTCGAGAAAGTCAATTTATGGTATAATTCAATATTTTTATTATTTTTTCTACCTTACTACCTAGCCAAACAGGTAATAGGTATTTTCAATATAGTATAGAATGAATCATTTTGGTTATCAGATTCCGATTGTGGAATCTTTATAATTCGTAATGTTTTGTGAATAAAAAGTGAAATTCAATTCTTGCCTAAAAAGTTGCTAAGATTCTGATAGTTAGTAGCAGTAGTTGGTAGTTTGGTGATAACAAAACAAAGTAAACAATGAACTTTGTGAGCTGAGCAGATTTAATTTTAAAATCTTTCAGATAGCAAAGATAACTGCTACTAAATTGTTTACTGCCTTTTTTATTTTTTTAACTTCCAAGATTGTAACTATTACATTGACTTAGATTAAAAGCTGTATTTCATAATATACTCCATCCTGTTTTATGAGATTTAACATGCTGGTAATTTTTTGAGTACAGGTTTCACTGATTCGTCTGCAAGTACACCTATCATCTTTGCTATTAAGTGGGACTTTCTGCCTTTTTAAGCCGTTTTCCTCCTCAGCCTAAAATACACAATTTCTAATGCAGTCTTTAGCCTTACAGTGTTATCTTAGTGACGAGTTTTATGTAAATTCCTATATAAATCAGCAGTGGTATTCAAGGACTCTTTTTTAATTCCACTTTGGTCAGCAGGACTGCTCAGCTGTCTTTCTCTGGGAGCTGTGCAGTGTAGGGTAATTAACTTTTTCATCTTTTTTTCTTTGTTGATTTGAGTGATTGGTTGTTTGTTTTTTTTTTAATCTGAAAGCACTCTTCCCCCTTCCCTGTGTTCTTTTTCCACAGGCATATGAGCAATCCTTACAAAACAAGCCACTGTACAATATCTTTTCCAGGAGAACATTTCCTTCACTGCTATATATGTACAGCAATGTAGTTTTCTGATTCTTTACCAGTGGCTGAATTTTAATCAACCAAAT
>NW_009940464.1:4386-7311 GCF_000696875.1 Nestor notabilis | reverse complement strand
TTTCCCTACTGTTGTGAGGCTTCTACTCTGTTTTCATTCCACTGTCACTTTGCTTTAAGAGTTAGGCCTCTTGAAGATCACTTATGTTATCATTTCCTTTGTAAATTTTTCATTTTCAGTTTACTTTGCTAGCTAGTCCTCACAGCAGTTTGTTATTTGGTGGGGTGATTGCTGCTGGCAGTCTGTTATTAGTTTAATTCCACTGCAGAATATTTACACAGATTGAAAGATTTTTGCATGGTAAAATGGTTGTTACTACACATCAACCTTCTTAAATCACTTTGAAAATTTTAAGTTAAATGGTGTCTATCCTATTACAATAATAATTTGATTTTCAGTTTACAAATACGTTTTATTTTTCTAAATATGTTTGTATCTAGATAATATACATTCTTAATTATATATTTATATTTCTTCTTACTGCGGACATAGAATATTTAGGAAAAAATGAATTTTTTGACAGTACCTTCATTCTGAAATCTGTTTTCTTTTAAAATTTTAGAGGAAATAATTTGAGAGGAACTTCAATAGCTGATGATGGTGGTTGTGTTTAGTCTACTTCTTTTATTTAAGAGGCCATTTTCAAGGTTTTTCACAGATACGTTTATATATGTATTAATATATATATGGTTTATATATATATGTAACAATTATAAATTGTTAGATGCATTGCTGCCTGCATACTTCCAGTGGATATTGTATGAGTCTTACAGATGTGATTTCAGGAATACTATTTCAGAGTAGAAGAAGAAATATTTATCAAGAATCAATGTTTCAAGCAATCAGATTCATAATTTTATTGAAGACCATATTTCTTCTAGCTTAGTAGACAACTTGGTCTTTATGTTTTTCTTTAATATTTTCTGGAACTGAAGACCAGAATATACTGCATTGATCCTCACTTTTCTGTGCAGATACTTTGTAAAATATGCATTCTTACTCCTAGAATCTATTCTCTGTGGTCAATATTAAAAAAAAAAAAAGGGGGAGGGAGGTGAAAGGGAGTTTGGCAAAAGAACAAACCAAACCCCGAGCATTGCACTGTTCTTTTGGTCTTAATTCTTAACACTGTCAAGTATTCCTGAATGGATTATTGTGGACCATATTTATAGGTTAGCATTCCTGGACTAAGTTCTGCAGTAAACTTTACAAATCCAGTCTTGCAAAAGTCTTTCAGTTCTTTCTGAATTCTTGCATGAAAATAGTACTGTTACCTCACAGTTGTGAACTCCCACAATGAGAAGGCTATAGTTGTGTTTTAAGTTGAAATTATATAGCAGATTCTATGGAAGTTAAAGCAATATGTATGTTTTGTTTCTTGGATAAGCAGCCCAATTTTTGTTCTGAGTGGTAATAGTTGCAATTTCAGTCTGAGTTTTGTTGATATTTTATTACTGGTTGATGGATTTTCACAAATTTATTGTTAAATATGTGCTGCTGCTGCAAAATATCTCATAGAGAAAATGAAATTACTCAATTAGGTTTTGTTTCTTTTGTTGGGTTTTTTTTTTTGAATTTGGCTTTTGAGTGAAGGTGTTCTGCTTTTCACGTGAACAACTTAAACCTTTATATAGGTAGCTAAGAAATAGTAATACTATTAATAATAAACTTCAGATTCAATCCTTTTACTATTTTTTGTTAAACTTCACACTTTTAAATTTATTCTGTATATAAATGACACTCTGGCTGCATACTGTCCCAACTAAGGTTACATATATTGAATCATAACTGTCAAGCAGCGAAGCATTTTACTTGAAATTGTGTGTAACTTGCTTTTTTATTAGTTGTTCCACTGTGTTTTAAGACAGACATGCAGCCACTGGTAGTATGTGTTAGTTTCTGCCTCTTTGTGCAGATCTCTTGAATTTTATATAGAATGACACTAGTGTAAATAATATTAGGTCTCAACATATGACACTGTACATGGAGTTTATGGTCAAAAATTACCTTATTTTGAAAACATGCCTCTATTGTACTGAAAGGCAGCCTTACTCAAATTATTGATAGGGTAGGAAGTATGACTAATACTCTCCCCTGTAGTGTTGTAAAGCAATATTTTTACATTTATAAATACATGCTCATAAACACATATCACTGACCTGTGTGCCTGTGAGTGTAATCTATAGTCATCATGGATATTTATGCAAAATATTTTCGTAATAAAATATCAATAATTTTGAAATTTGTGTGTGTGTGAATGTATCTTTACATGCTAGATGTAATACAGAATTTGGAATTTGTTTTCCCTTCCATTTCTTTCAGTGCGATTATTTGGTTAAAATGAGTGGTAAGTTAGATAATTTCTTGCAATTCAGTATTAGCCTCTTTGCGGATATAGGAGTTTACTTGAGAACAAGGGAGTACATGGTGTTTATAAGCGAGATTCTCCAACCTTTTGCTGCAAGTATCATGATTTCTGTAAATAATAGTCTTACTAATTCACTGAATCTGACTAAACATGGTAATAACTATTACAGTCAATTTTAGGAATTACGTTTTGAGAAACAAACTTCTGAGGCTCAGAACTGGGCAGACTTTTTAATGGTCAAAAGTCAAGAATATGTACAGACTGAAATACTCCCTTTTTGATCAGAATCCTTTGCACATAAATAAGGCAAAGCTATGTAAATAAAATGATTTCTTTTTTTTGAGGAAAAAAAGAAGTGTTTTATTCAGCAACTGTAACTTTAATGAATTTCATGCATAAAAAGCATATGCAAACTGATTTCTGTTTCTTATGATCACTTTGCTTTTAAAAGTAAGTTTAAGCATGGAGAACATACTAGTTTCCTAATAATTGTAAGCATAAAAAATTATTTTAGATGATTTATCAGTAGTCTGTTTGATGAAAATTATCATTGCAAGCACTTGCATTTATTATTTCTGCAAAAAGATCTATGATGTATTAATCAAGATTCTGAGCTG
>NW_009940464.1:0-4355 GCF_000696875.1 Nestor notabilis | reverse complement strand
CAGGAATAAAGAAAACCCAACTTGAATCCTTATAAGGGTATATCTGTTTCTAATGAGAAGGAGCTGTTTATCTAATGAAAATGGAAAACATCCAGAAAGCCTGGACTTTGAGAGGATAAGGCAGAAAAGACTGCTGTGATCATGTAATCCAGTGCTGTACCTGATAGAGCACACAAGACTCTCTTAAGTTCTTTTATCTCGCTCTTATTTCTTGGTGAAAAAAAAATCCAACCCATTTTAGCGTAGAGATGTATGCTGAAAGATACACCATTAAAATTTTCTTTGGTAGGGACTTTTCTTGTTAAATAGATAAAGATGCCACTTTTCGATCTGTCTTTTGGCTCATCTTAGAGCCATTAGAGCCTTTTTCACTCGTCTGCTAGACTTCTGTTAGGACATTCATCTTGTTTTGCAAGTTTTGACCAAATAATCCTTGAACACAGTTTGATAAGTGGATTGAGCATTAACTTTCCTTTTGTGGCATTTTACTGTTTCCGCAGTCTTTATCGTGTGTAAACTTGGTCAGAAGTTACACTTTTCTTCCCTCTCACAAGGTAGTTTGACAGTCTCTCTTTAATTGGTGTCCACAAGCAGTGGAAGTATTTTTGTCATGGTTCTAAGTTAATGGTTATATTTGGTTCTGCTTGAGAACAGTTAATGTCAGGCTTATAATTATCTGAGTTATGTTTTCTCTTTATAAATAGTGATATTACAGTTTCCCCCTCTTTTTTATCCCCTTAATTCTCTAGAATTTTCCTCTTGTGTTATTCAGAACCAGTGTTCCCTATGGCTCAGAAATCTCTTTAAGCATCTTTTAAAATCACTCGGATGCAGATTGCATGGTCCTGATGGTTTTGTGTTGGGTTTTTTTTTTTTTTTGTAATGCTTAATTTTTAGTAGCTGTTCTTTCTATTATGGGATAACTCAAGAAGGCAGGAAAATACATCATCTTCACACATATCTGGCTTTCTCAGAGAACAGAAAGAGCTATTGATTTAATTTTTTTTTTTCCCACATTGTTAGTCCATTTCCATTTTTAAGGCTTTAATCCCTAAGATAATAATAAAATTAAGACATTTTGTTGTTTTTCTATATATGCTCAAAGGTGCATGTCTGTATAACTATAGCAGTACCTATTGTCATAAATAAATGGAAAATGCTTATTTAATGATCCCTTTTCTATTTAGAAGTATTTTGACCTTGTTGAAATAACATCTGAGGCCAAGTTAAGAAATATTTTTCCCCCTTTTTTTTTATTCAGACATTTGGCAGCAAATTACAAATAACCAGATTCAACCTTTTCTCTGTACAGCTGTTTATTCTTCGCATTTCCCTGGACCTTGAATATAAAATTAAAAATGCTGTTAGAGTCAAAGTATCAAGGTAAAACGTGACACGTGTGGGGTAACTTTTTAGTAGCATTTTTGTTAGTAATGCTTCTTTTGTATTCTAATATATTAAAAGTTGAAAATAGGTCTCTATGTATTTTGTAGAGAATGCCTTTATTACCAAGAAAGTGTTAAAGGGCTGGACTAATGCTACAGGGTGGCTATCCAGTCAGCTTGTTACTCTCAGGGATATTAGGATATTAGAGCATCTCACATGAGAGAAGAACTCTGTTAAAACATACAGTATTAGTAATTGCAGTGGGAACAGTGGTACAAAACACACGATTTCATGGAGCGGGCTTTAGCCTTTGAGTTTTCGTTTGTCACTTACCACTGACTTCTTTCCCTGTGGTATTTTTTCTAGTTCTTTCAGGTCCCAGGGTGCAACTAGTGGCACTGCCTCTTGTATTTGCAATAAATTAGGGGGAACTGCTTTGAGACCTCAGACAGGGGTCATAAAATCAGGCAGAAGAGAATAGTGCATCATGCTACAATGATGCATTATTCTTACCTGCCCATTTTTAGCTAAGATATATTTATTATGAAAGGAAGAAATATTGCTGGAAGAGTAGGTGAAAAGGCAGTCTGAGTTTTAGTGGATTTTGTGCAGTGCTGCTACAGAAATGTGGCTTAACTGTCTGCAAAGAGAACTCAGTTTTAAAAGTCGTATAAACCATGTTACTACAATGTGGAATCAGTTAGTAAGTCCTGCCCAGCCTATCAGGTGACAGGTAGAGACAGCTTGTGTATTCTTGCACATGTTATTAGAGTGATGGAGTTAACTGTTCTGGACCATATGGTGGTATGTGGGGTCAGCATGGCTTATCAAGAAAAATACTAGATATTTCTGCACAGTGCTTATTAACCCTCCAAAATATGGAGGCTTTATCGGAACATACTGAGCCAAAGTTGTATTTATGTATTTACCAGGGGGGAAATCAAAAACTATAAGAAGCCCTCCCAGAATACTGGAAAATATCATACCAAGGTATGCAAGTTTCTCAGTGGGAGCCGTCTTTTGTCCAGTATGTCTGATGCCAAGTCAAACTGGTAGATCACAGAATCATCAAATGGTTAGGGTTGGAAAGGACCTTAAGATCCATGTTGGACCTTAGTTGATAACCATGAAGTTAGCTGCCTTTGCACCAAGTTTGTGTGCTTGGAACAGAAGGGAGGGATGACAGACCTGGCCTGGAAAAGAACCAGTTATTGTTAGAGTCTGTGTCTGATTTAATGTTTCGTTAAAGCAGTCTGCCCTTTTCTGACTTCATCTGTCTCTGGAGTTGACTGTTACAGTTGGGGCTTGTCAGCCCACTGTCCTGACACTTGTTTGTCTCCCTTGATGCTTTGTGATCTGCTGCTGGATTCATACGGTTCTTCAAGTCAGCAATGGCTATTACTGGGTTGTACTTAGCAAGTCATGCCTACTCCCAGCTCTCAGCACTGAGTGTCTATATAGGTAATAATGGATTTTGTGGCATGTCTCTTCCTAAGCCTGGACATAAAGAGTACATATCTGCAGATTGCTGCTACTGTGACTTTGAGGGAGATTCCAAAACACCATCTATCCCTCTTTACTGAACTCCGCGTTATAACTCAGCTCCAAGTTATTATCTGTTGACTGCTATGAGGTGTTGTGGAACTATATATGTTGTTTAGTGTATTCAGTTAGATGTGTGATGATGATGTATTTGTAATCTACAGTTAACCTGAGGGGTTGTTCATGGTTCAAAATCTGTAACTGTTACCTAGGCATTTATATGGCAGTTTGGGGGTCTTATGTGTTTGTAAAAAATAATGGATAAATAAAACAAGTGTCAATCTTAAAGAAGTTATGGTTTAATATATACTTATCCATTAAAAAGATGTAAGACAGGTTAAAACAGTAGTGGTCTAAATGGGCCAGTTTGATAGTGGAATGCGTTCTCAGATAAGCAGATCTTTAAAGCTTTCCTACACTTTCTGCCTCAAATTGTAACAGAAAAGACAACACCCTGGAAAAATTTCATCACTATAGATTGTGTGGTAACTAACATTAGGAAAGGACTATGGATAGGTTTATAGATCGATTTAGTTTTAAGCTTTTTCTAAAAATGGTTTGGACTATCGTGAAGTTGAACACTGTATTCCAAACTATGAGCTTAAATATATTTTATTCCTACTTAGTGCTTGGCTCTATTGCAGCTACTTGGACCCTCTCCAGAAGCTATCGGGAGAACTGGCTACCCTGGATTTGGAGAAGGATGAGGTTCTTAATGACTTCTTTGCCTCAGTCTTCACTGGCAAATGCTCTGACCACACCACCTAAGTCTTGGAAAGTAAATGCAGGGACTGTGAGAATGAAGATCTTAGGACCACTGTAGATGAGGATCAGGTTCAAGACCATCTTAGGAACCTGAACATGCACAAGTCCATGGGACCGGATGAAATCCATCTGTGGGTCCTGAAGGAGCTGGTGAATGAAGTTGCTAAGCCACTGTCCATCATATTTGAAAAATCATGGCAGTCAGATGAAGTTCCTGTTGACTGGAAGAAGGGAAATATAACCCCCATTTTCAAGAAGGGGAAGGTGTAAGACCCAGGGAACTACAGACCAGTCAGTGTCACCTCTGTGCCTGGCAGGATCATGGAGCAGATTCTCCTGGAAAGCATGTTGGACCACATGAAAAACAGCGAGGTGGTTGGTGACAGCCAGCATGGTTTCACTAAGGGGAAATCCTGCCTTACCAATTTGGTGACCTTCCATGATGGGGCTACAGAACTGATGGACAGGGGCAGAGCAGTTGATGTCATCTACCTGGGCTTGTGCAAAGTTTTCGACACTGTCCCACACAACATCCTTGTCTCCAAATTGGAGAGACATCAATTTGATGGATGGACCACTCGGTGGATAAAGAACTGGCTGGATGGCCACACTCAAAGAGTTGCAGTAAATTGCTCAATGTCCAGTTGGAAAGCAGTAACGAG
>NW_009940463.1:26382-99315 GCF_000696875.1 Nestor notabilis | reverse complement strand
GTAGCTGTGCCTGGGGTTGCCCCGACTCAGGAGTAGGGCATTGGACTTGTCTTGGTTAAACTTCATGAGGTTGGCATTGGCCCACCTCTCAAGCGTGTTAAGGTTCCTCTGGATAGCATCTCTTCCCTCCAGTGTATAAACTGAACCACACAGCTTTGTGATGTCGGCAAACTTGCTGAGGGCACACTCAATCCCACTGTCTATGTCGCTGACAAAGATGTTGAACAAGACAGGTCCCAACACTGATTCCTGAGGGACACCACTCGTTACTCTTTTTTTTGACTTGACATTGAGCCGTTGACCAGAACTCTTGGCATGAGACCAATTCTTTATCCACTGGGTGATGGATTTGCCATCTGTCAAATTGATGTCTCTCCAATTTAGACATAAAGGTGTCGTGTGGGACAGTGTCGAATGCTTTGCACAAGTCCAGGTAGATGATGTCAACTGCTCTGCCCCTGTCCCTCAGTACTGTAGCCCCATCACAGAAGGCCACCAGATTGGCCAGGCAGGGTTTCCCCTTAGTGAAGCCATGTTGGGTGTCAAGGCAGGATTTCCCCTTAGTGAAGCCATGTTGGCTGTCACCAACCACCTCATTGTTTTTCATGTGCCTTCACATGCTTTCTGGGAGAATCTGCTCCAAGATTTTGTGAGGCACAGAGGTGAGCCTGACTGGTCTGTAGTTCCCTGGGTCTTCCATTTTCCCCTTCTTGAAAATGAAGGTTATGTTTGCCATTTTCCAGTTGTCGGGAACTTCACCTGACTGCCAGGATTTTTCGAATACGATGGACAGTGACTTAACAACTTCATTCACCAGCTCCTTCAGGACCCGTGAGTGGATTTCATCAGGTCCCATGGACTTGTGCACATTTAGGTTCCTAAGATGATCTCACACCTGATCCTCTCCTACAGTGAGCAAATCCTGCATTAGCCAAGTGAATTAACTTGGGAGTCAGAGTCTCAGACTTTCCAACCAATGTCTTAGGCTTCAGAGCGTACAATATGCCAGATTGAGATGTTGGACTCGCATCATCCTTCACTAGGTTTCATCTTACTTCAACATCATCTGAATAAATATAGACTGTGTGTTACTGGAGAAAGCATACTACATATGCTTTTGGTGTCTGGTACCAGAGGTGATTAGTTGGAGCAGCCAAAACAGAGCCAGGGACTGAAATAACAGTTAAGCAACATAAATGATCAGGTCTCCTTTATTTAGCACTATGCCTCCATCTCTTGAAGTGTTTACAGTATAATGGATATCTTTTTAGAATATCTTTTACAGTTGAAGTAGAAGTTTTGAATTTGCTGACAAGGTTGCAGTTTAGAAGCTTTGTAATAATTTATGCATGAAATCAGTCTAGATAAATGCTGTGTCCTTCCTAGCTTTAATGTGTTAAGCGTATGTGTAATGACTGAGTTGTCAGCAAAGCATTCTCAATAATAAAGATATTTTATATTTCTCCCTAAAAGATTATGATTCCTATATTTCACAGATATTTTTGACTACTTGGAATAAAAGAACCCCAACTGTTCTGCTCTCCTTCAAATAGCTGTAGCATTTGTGTTTTGTCTACGGGGTTATAAAATTGCATACATGATTATCCTTGGCTCCTGTACACTTTCCTGCTGGGCTGTACTACCTTCTAGATGCATTCAGTTTCAACTATTGTGGGGGTATAGACTGCAGCTAAAGAAACAGGGATATTTGTCCGCTGTTTCCTCCAGCAGTTCAGTATTGCAGATGTTCTTCCTTTTCATGCTTTTTGTTCAAGTCTTCAATTCACTACTGTTTTCATCAGCTGTGTAGTTTGTTAGCCTATTCTGTGTCTTATCTTTAATGTCCAAAGTCATTGTTTAACTTTTAGTACAGTTCCTGGGTTGTTACAATGCTACTGTTTGCATTTTCCAGGCTGGAGAGTTTTGTATCTGTGGCTTAAATCATGCAATGACTTATACATGCCTTTTATACAGTGGAAATCCTTGCAATTTCAGTGGGAACAGTCACAGGTTACTAATTCTATAGAGTGACAAAATGTTGGTAAAAGTTTACCAATAAACAGCATTTTTGAGAATGAGACATATTTCTAGAGCGCTGTAGTTTCAAATACGAGGGGCACTCTATCCTACTGTGTTTTGTTTTTTTTTTCCCCTTCATCTGCAGTTGTATATTTTTAACGCAATATATGAACACTCCTCTGAGTTGCTGTTGTTTTTGAAGCACTGCAATGGGTTTCTGAGGAGATAGACAGGTAATAAGCCTAACCAGATGGAGAAGATAGTAGTTGTGCCACTGACTTCAAGAGGTCCAGCACTTAGCCCCGAACTTTAGTGGCTCAATGAAATGCTGCTGCATACCTCTGCTCTTTGCCATTTACCAACCGCACATTCTCCAAGGTACTTACTGCCTTGTGCTGTGAGCTGGGTGAGTACCCAGGGTGTGGTTAAGCGGCCAATGTAATTGTTGCTAGGAAAACTGGAAGTCCCAGTCCTTTTTCCTTACTTTTTTGTAGCCCTGTGCCAGTTTCTACCCATATGGTTCCACCCGTTCCCTTGTGTCAGCTTTTGCAGTAAGACAATTCATTTTACTAGTCTGGCAGGAAGCTAGTCAGGTTTTCTCCTGCTGTATTTTTCTGCCAGATTAGTAAAATGCATTGGCTTGCCAAAAGATCTGATGACAGCTTACTTTCCATACTGACAACTGTCTGAGAAAAGAGCTCTGACAAACCATACATTGTCTCTGCAGCAATCTTCTCGACAGCTCAACTCTTCCCAAGAGCCTATGAGTTCAATTTTGGGGAACACATGCTGGATGTAAGTAGAGGTCAAACACTGGTATGCAAGATCCTTGATTTGAGAGTGCTATTTTCCTACTGGAATCTTCCTTGTGACATGAAATCACTTGCTTTGGGTAGCTGGATAATCAGAAAAAGAAGTATCATTCATCTTGATTTGAAGGTCAACTGTGAAGAATGCCTCTTGTGTCTTTAGTGCAGTTCTGTGCTGCTTAGAGCCAGGGTTTGTAGGTGCTACACCACCATTAATTCAGGAAATATCTTTGGAGGTTCTTTACAGAAGGCAATGTTGCCTGTTTTTCCTGGAATCTAGTGCAAAGCAACTTAGGCCTGACTTTAGGTGGGCCTAGTTTTAGAGTAGAGGTTGCTTGGAGGAAGAGACTGTCTACTGCTGCTGAATCATTTCAAGATGACTAAGGACATTGCAGGGCTAGTAGTGAATGCCTGCTCTTCAGCAGTGACAAGAATAAAGATAGCTATGTATTTGCTCCAGAAAAAAACCAAAACACAGTAGGATTTTTGCTCCCTTATCCCCTCCGGAGTAAAAGCTATGTTTCTGCATGCAGCTGTGATCTGTTCGTACTGATCCAGTGGAGGGTCCTGCTAGGTATGGGGCATCTGTGTCCTTAGACATGTGCATAAGAAATTAACAGAGAAGGCACACTGCATAGGACCATCCTCTTCAGGTGATCTTTAGGCAAGCTGAATTTGCAAGTGAGAGAAGAATGAGCCTGTAGGGTGTTTTCTTGCTGCCTGCCTGTTCCTGTGTTGGTACATGAACAAATATGCCTCATGAATAAGGAGCCCAGACCATGGCTGAAGTTTCCTCCTTTTGTTGAGAAGTGCTGGCAGTTACTGTTATGAGTCAAACAGGAAATTTTGTGTAGGCCATGGGTATGCTGGGTGGCTGGCATGTGGATGGTGGTGTGGGGATGGGACCAGCCTGTGAAAATATTGCTGGGTGAGGACTAGTGGATAAGCACTGACCGCCAGGGTGTACTGACCTAGGTATGCTCTGCCCATGGTGGTTGGAAGATACTCCAAGAGCCTGAAATGGAAATAGTTTACTCCATTTTAGTGCCATAACTGAGATCCTTTTCATGAATACATCTACCATGGAAATGGCCAAAGAGAACAAAAAGTACATTCCTGAAAAAGAAATTTTCTGGCTTTGAAGGAAAGAGTTTCTTAGAAACATTCATACCTGACATCTTGTAGCACTCCACAGACAATGTGGACCGAGTGGAGTCTGCCCAGTGGAGAAGTTTCAGGCAACCAAATTCAAGAGTTTCAGAATATTTCACTTGGCTGGTCACCAAACTAACAGGCCAAGTTTGATTCCTGGGAAGTCTTTTAACAGAAGCACTTACTTTGCCTTTTGTGAGAGAAAGAGTTTCCTAAATGCTGCAAGTAGTATTCTGGTTTCCTAGTCATGGTGGAATAAAATCCCTTTAGAATAAAACTAATCGAGTTTTCATTTGAAGATGATGTCATGAGTACCTTGAAACTGCAGATAAACATCTTGCCTCACATTTGACTTGTAATCCAAAAAGATCACCATTTCTTACCGTTAGCGAGGTTGCCTTTTTTCTAATTTTAGGTGACATTAGCTTTTGGAACAGAACTAATTTATGCAGGGGAAAAAAAAAAAAAAGATTTCTTGTTTTACAGCAGTACAACCTTTATATTTTCTTTTGTTAATTTATCGGCAAAGCTCCCATTGTTTTTTTACTGATGATAAATTGCACTTTTTTTTTATGGAGTGCCGAGTCATAGTAATTTCCTTGTTCCAATTTCATTAACTTCCTGGTAGTATTGTCTGGAGCAACCAGATGCTGATGTGTAATCCAACTGTTTCCCTAGTATGTGGGAAGCAGTAAACTTTTTGTTTATCTCGTAAACAGTTCTGGCTATATATCTTTGGCTGTTTCTTTCCCATGGCCAGATTAAGATTGGCATAAACTGTATTCTCACTGGCAACATGTAGTGCCTAGAAACGGACAAAAAAATCCTAGACCTGTGTCATTAGTCTGGTTCACAGAAGTTGACTGGCTTTGTTTTGTTTTGAAATCTGGCTGGGTTATGTTATTTTTACATATGATCTATACACGAGCAGTCTCCAAGAAGCTGGAACTTTACAGTTGATCATAAAATTGAATATATTTTTCTAGAACCTTACCTAAAATCTTCTGCAAAAGGGGAACATTAGCAGTCTCCAAGATGCTGGAACTTTACAGTTGATCATAAAATTAAATATATTTTTCTAGAACCTTACCTAAAATCTTCTGCAAAAGGGGAACATTAGCAATTAAAACTGATGGAAAAATATTAAACTATATTGAAGAGAGACATTTTCTTAATTCTCACAAAATAATAGCAATTGCTAAACCAAAAATAAGAAGTTAATAATTCTACATGAGTGCTGTAAGAAATAGCCAGGCATTTTGCATCTATTACAGATATTTACTGTTGAAAAAGTTATTTTGCTAAGCACCAACCTGTATTTGTGTACATGTATGGATTTTGTATCAGATCTATAAAATACTATTGGCAGATTAACACTTTGGGTTTTGAACATCTCTCAAAAAAAATTCTTAAGTGTATTTGGGCTAGTCTCACAAGGGTTTGATGTCTTGAATTGCTGTTTTTATTGGTTTAGCCAGTAATATCAGGGCCATAATTAATCACCTATACCTCATATTCATAAATTGCTTGAATATTTTGGGATGAAATATCTTTATTTTCCTTAAGATTAGTTCAAAATACACCAGCATCTGACATTCTGTCCAAGTTATTCTGTCAAAGCTGGGTATTTTTAGCAGAAGCAAATATGAGTAACTATGAGCAGCTATTGCAATGAGATGTGTTTTCATTTTCTGAGTTTTGAAAGGGTTACTTGCAAAGAGGAGGGGGGAAAAAGCAGTGCATCATTTCTAATTTGGAATTTCTTTGCTTTATGTACTTTGAGATAGGTTTTATGAAATGCTAGGCCAATAAAAGTTTCACAGTGCCATTTTCATTGAGGTATACTTACTTGAGCATTCTTGATCTGAGTTACAATTTGAAATACTTATTTTTTTAATTTTTAGACTTGATAACAGTGGGTTTTAGAACTTAGATCAGAACAATATGTATTTAAACACCTGAATCATATTTGCAGGACTGGTCTTATCTTATTCTGTAACTATGGAGCACCTTTTTGCTTTATTTTAACTGTCTCGGAAATAGGCACTCTAATCTTTGCTTACATGACCAGATTGAGATTGGCATTCAGGCTGATTTTCACAGTGTGTGGCACATTTATAGTGTTTCTTTTAGATGCAGCATGATTGTGAAGTTGGCTGCAACTATATATAACTGTGTATTTAATATAGCCACTGGCAGGTCTAGATTCAGTACTGAGGCACATATAAATTAGGCACTGAAACTCTTCCATTTTGGGTGCCCAGATATGTGGTGGGCCAGAATTGGACACCTAGTATTCTTATACAATGTGCATGGAGGTCCGAGTGCCTTAGGGAGATAACTGTGCTTATTCAGTAAGGTTTCCATCTCTGGCAACTAGGAAATGGGAGCAGGAGGGAAGAGAGAGAATCATCATCTACACAAAAGGCCACCTTGGAGAACGTAAGTGGACTTTGGAGCTTGGAGTTCTTCTCAGTTTAGTTGTTTACACCTCACCTCTGAAAGTCTGCATGGCTTTGCAGAGGGCTTCCAGAGCTACTATTTAGAAAATAGTGAGTACAGTAGTATATTTAAAAAATCTTTCTCCTCTACTGCTGGGTTCTTGGCTGCAAGTAGGCCCCAATATTAACTTGGGGTCCAGAGACTTCAGACGCCAATGTTAAGAGATGTTGTCCATGTATGACTACTGGAAGCAGCAGAAAAGAATTTACACTGTATTAAGTTTGTAGGTTACTAATGACTTCTTATACTGTAGACAGTACCATAGGATTCTTTGAAGACTCCCTGCAGCAGTGACTGAGTAGCAGATCTCCCCTGCCCTGCCCACCTGCTTTCACTTCAAGGATATAGATCCATCCTTCTTGGCTTTATTTCTGATATGCTGAAATTCGTGTTTTTTCCTGCAAAATAGTCTGAAGGGCTTGAGAGTGTTCTTTCTGTGCAGATAAGTTTAGCTATCCTGATAGTTAGGTGGCAGCTCAATATGAAATTGCTGTTTTGTACCAATGCCTTTGCCTTGGCTTTGGCCTGTATTTTGCTTTAGTGTGGGCATGTCCCTTGGACCTCACTCTTGGTTTTGTCTATAAAGTGCAGTAAATTGGCCTATACAAATACTGGGACTGGTTTCTATGAAAGATAAGTTAGTCTGGCTGGATATCTTCATAACACAATTGTGTTAACTCTGCTAATGTGGATAGTTTATTTAGAGTTAGCTGCCTTTAGATGGAACTGAGCCACAAAGTGCAGAAGTATTCTGCTCTATGCAGAAATTCTGAGATCATAAGCAACTGCAGTCCTACCAGTGCCAAAATGGCTATTATTATGTAAGTTCAAAATTTATTGTTTGCAAAGTAGTTATTAGTTTGGTTTGTAAACTGTCTGCCAGAATGGGCATAGCCACTGGAAGTTTATACTATTGTGTCTTTTTCTTCCAACAATGAATAATAACCAAACACCTTGGATTTAAAGTTTTAATAATGCTTTGGGTTGAATTTTCATTTATAACTTTTATTTATAGGTAAAAAATACTTCTGTGTCTCATAAAAGTGGTAGTCATGAACAGCAGAGCTACATGAACTGATGTCTTTATTCAGCTCCAGCTATTTTTATCAGTGTTATCAATGTTATTTATATACTTAATTATACACTTATTTGCAGTGTATTTGTTGAAAAATATAAGGTATGTGGTAAGCACATAAAGAAATAGATTGGTTGGAGCCTGGTCTTTGTGAAGGAACAGAGTGTGGGGGAGCTGGAAGGGAGGGTGAAGACATTACTGGACTGAATGCATAAATCTGCTACAAATTTTGAATGCACACAATATAACAGAAATTTTCTTTTTTTTTTTTTTTCTTTTTTTCCCCTTCTGTTGTCTGGTTATACCAGAATAGACTAAAAAAAAGAAAAAAAGTCCACTGGAACCACCTTGCATTTCCCTGTCAATTGCCTTAAAAAAAAAATAATAAAATGCTCCATAGAAAGCTGTTTTGCAAACACAAAGGGGTCAGGTTAGAAGGTCATAAAAGAACTGAGGAAAGCAACTCAGAAAATGCCCCTTGCTGAAGAGCAGTATTGTTAATTGCCTCTCCCACAATAAAATTCTGGTGTCTGAGGAAAGCTGAAAGAGCTACAAGTAGTGTTTTAATCTCTCTTCAAGCAGTGGGTGCCAGCAAGGATAGAGGCAGCCAGCAGTATGTTTTTTGTTTTTAGACTTTCTTTTCTGACACCAGCTGGCACTGAAGCACTTGATGTGTTTAACAGGCAGGAAGGATAGCTATGAAATGGTTTAAAATAAGTTTGAGGAGTACTGAAATCTGTGTAAAAACTAAACATATGAAAGATGTTTCTATATTTGATAGGAACTGTAGATGAAAAGCCAAGCATTTGTGACTGTTTAGAGGTTGAACATCCTCAACTTTGAGAGGCTGAATCCCTGGTGATAGGCCAGATTTAACTGCAATCTGGGAAAAAAAAATCTCAAGAAAATGTGCTGTTGAGATACCCAGGATTAACCCTTGGCAAAGCAAGTGCAGTTATATTCCTCCTTGGTTTGGGGACATGGTTATGAATTGCAGGTGTGCTTTGCTTGGTTTTTGTTAATCCTTTTTCACTGCCTTTTTATAAATATGAAGTTTATTCATTACATTTGTGGTTAAGACTTACCTTTGCTTTGTTTTGGTGTCTTCAGATGCTGTGGAGAGTCTGTGCAAATTTACACACAGAGAAAGGCCGTTTTTTTTAATAGTTCTTTGGGACTTGAATGCTTTGTTGTTACTCTGCACTGTCTAGCCTTTCCATTTTGGAAAATGAGTATGAGAGGGTAGTTCTATAAATATAAATAATGTCTCAAGTGGATAGTCCATCTTGTATTATATTGTATTCTAGTCTGGCTTTAGATTTCATTTGGTGTTGAGGTTATTTGTGTGTCTAACACAGTTACTGCAAATTTTGACCCTTGTACACATGCTAGATCTCTCAGCTTGTGATAGGAGGGAAAGTCTGATTTTTCCTTAGAGTGATTTTCATATGCACATTTAACTGCAAGTGTGCAGGGAACTTATAAGACTGAGCTTGGAGATATTTTGTTTGGCAGTTGCATATAGCATGCATATATATAAACTGAGTTTTACATTTGTGCCAGAATAAGACATGCCTAGAGTTAATATCAGAGGTAGTTCCAGATTTCCAGCCAAACCAGAAGATTCACATCATATTTTTCTGAAAATCCCATCATCGAATGTAGAACTGTCTCTCTACTTTTTGGACAAAAACCTGTGGATTTTTTATAAATGCAAACACAATATTTTTTTTTTACGCAGTCTGTCGCTGTAATAAAGAATCACATGTAAAACTTGTCAGATAGACATGAAAACATGTAGAGATTTCATGGTGGGCTTGCCTGAGAAAGCACTCCAACAGATTTTAATCAACGTTGGCAGCTTAACTGAAAACATTAATATTTAGCCGATCCTTTTGTTTTTCAGTAGCAGGAAGCAGTATATGCAACACATTAATTTGTATAGGCAGCGTGTATGAAAGAACATCAGCAGGTAAGTAACTTTGTACTATATATGGAAAGAAAGTTGTTTGGTAGTGATAAATAATTTAGTACTGTCAGCTCATCAGCAGGAGATTTGAATTGTCATTCCACCTCTTACTTTTCTTACAAAATTCAAAATAAGCATTCGCCAACTAAGGAACAGCCGAATAATTTTATGATTATGTCAAATAAACTATTAAAAAAGTTAATAAGGGCAATCAATTAAGACAATCAGTCATCAGAATTTACAAGCATTAGTTTTCAAAAGGAGAAAATAATGGCATATAGTACTAACAAATGCATTTTTTAAGTGCTTATGTTGATACTTGATTGTTTTTTCTGGTTCTTCTAAATGTGACCTGATTTAAGTTGCAGAATGGACATTCAGGCAAAAGCCATATTTAAGGAGTAGGTTATTCCTCTCCATTTCTTCCACTTGTTAAGTAATAGTAATATTTGGAACAAATAAGGGACTACCATAAGACATGCCCCCAGAGCTATAGAAAACACTGATTTTATGGGCTGGTAAGCATATATGGTAAAAACCTGGCTAAGACTGTTCCTCACCCTTTAGGCTATTGACTGATGAATATGGGTGATCTGAAAATTGACTGATAAATAATGGATTTTGCTGTTGGTTTTTTTTTTTTTTTTTATAGGTATCCTTGACTAACGTAGGTTTTGAAGGCTTCTGTTTTTTTCATATTAAGCACAGAGTGTTCTTGTGATCTTACTGCAGAATGGATTATGATGTGTGAGAAAAGGGAAGACCTGATGTTTCTACCTTTCTGCTTTAACTTCTATTGCATGGGGTTTTTTTTGCAATATTTTATTAGACTACAGTCATCTTAGTCCCCTTTGATGGTATCATGATGGTGTCCTGTAAAAATCTATAACTGGTTCAGGAAGAAGAATGTTGGAGAGACGTTTTAAGGGAGTTGAATCAAAAAGTTCATTAATTGAGGGAAATCAAGAGAATATGCTGGGCATAAAAACATGAAAAAAGAAAACTTGGCAAACGGTGTAAGGCCTCTGTATGAAGTTTTAAGTAATGGCATTTGGCACTGTAGTTTTCAGAACTTCAGATGAAACACTTACAAAAAGAGAAAATTACCATTTTTTGACAAGGAGGGAAATTTGGACTTTGAATTAACAGTGAACTAAAGGAGGATAGTAAGTGTGAAATGAAACTAATTGGTGTTTCAGATCATTGAGCTGCTTGAAAATAACATGTGTGGTGAGAACTGTGGAAGTTAAGTCTCTCTTAAATGCCTAATTAAGCACAGTTCTGTCCTGCACAGAAGAGAAAAAAAGTTAATGTCACTTGCTGCTTTGTACTCAACTGACTGATTTAAATGGACAGTCAGCCGAAAGATTCAGCTTCTGTGTGGTAAAGTTCTCCTTACGATTAGGTTCATCTACTGGTCCTAGAAGGGGTGATGCCCTAAGGCATACAGATATAGGCATAAAGATGGCCACATGTATAATCAGAGTTGTCAGAAAATGAGTAAATCAGAACAAGCAGGTGGTTGGCACAACCGATGAGCATTTTCAAGTGTGTGTAATGTGGGTGCAGAAATCTTGTAGCTGTGTCTAAATTGCCTCACACCCTGTGGCCTGATTTAAGCACACACCTATGTGAGTTAGGATATGAAAAAGATTTAAAAATGAAATATTAACTGGAAAAATACCCATTAAAAAGCATGGAAGAACCCCTCTTCTACTCCCTTGAAAAAGGGCTGGCAGTTGATCAAACTTATGTAAAATAAATTGGACCATTTGACATGTAAGATCCTTTGCTTTCAAAAAAAAAGTATTGGGTTCACTGGCCACAATCCAGCACAGAAAACAAAATGTGCAAAATAAACACTGTCTATGGCAGGTGGACGTAATGCTTTATTATACACAAATGCTGTTTTGTGTTGTGTAACCTGGGGACAATTTAGCAGACAATTTTGTACTTAGAAAAATCATGGTTTGTGCAGAAAAGGAGAACCACGGATAATGAATTGTCTACATCTGAAAATACCACACTAGATCTGAAACACATGTTCTACCACATTGTCTTACAATTTCAAAAGCAGAGGAAGGAAGAGAGATTATTAAATTTAATTTTACTCCCTCATATCACTTTAAAACAGATGTTTAAAACCAAAAATGTATCCCTGCTTTCCAGTATTTATTCTAAAATATTTTATTACCAATGTTTTGTCATTCAAGACCAAACATACAAACAGCAGCCTTAATTCATCACGCAACTAAGAAAGAGCTATTGTAATTTTGTGCCTGCAAACCTCAGTTTAACAGTAAAAACAAAACAAAATAAAATAAAATGCAAACAGAACACAACTCTGCTGTGAAAAGCATGGGTTGTGTGTGTGTGTATGTGTATGTGTGCAGGCATGGCTGCCTGGCTCCAGGGGAAGCTGATCCCTGAGGCTTCTCTTCCCCAGAAGCTTTTTACCCTTAATTCTACACAATCAAGTGCTGGTATTTTCAAGGAAGAAGGGGTTAGCTGAGGTGTGAGTTATACATTTAAGAAGCCAGGAGTCATTGTATGTATTTTTTGAAGACCAAAGCATACCGAGTTATTTCTTGAACAGTTTAGGTGTCTGTGAGCAAAAGCGCTGACATTTTGTGCAAACGAGTCAGTTGCCTTCACATTCCTACAAAACTGTGAAGGCAAAATTATGTCACTGCTCAGGTAGGAGTATGGACTCCCACAGACTCGACTGGAATACTGAAGCCTGCATCACCAACAGATTACTGCAGTTCTGTGTTTCCAACTTTTGAGATGTGAAGGAAGAAGAAACAACTGGTTTCCCATGCAACATGTTTTGCTAATTTCATCCTATTTCATAATTATCAGCTGCAGCACTTCTTCTTCCAAGTCATTTATAAATACTGACTAATTTGTTCTCACAATTGTCACAACAATCTGGATTTTACTCTCTCAGACTAAAAAATATCACTGAAGACAAGGAAACAGACTAAGTCAAATATTAATCAAAGGGTTTTTTTCCTCTGTGAAGTCAGCCTCAAAACGGCATTAGATCCCATCTGGGCAGTCCTTGTTATTTCCAGTGTAAGTCTAGTAACTAGGCACTTGTTCACTTGCTCATTTTCTGTGAAGCTGGTTTCTCTGGAACTTTATTGCCAGGGGAGAGGAAATTAAAAAGGAAAAAGAAAAAAAGAAGCCTTCCATTGTTAATGCAACTGGTTTTGTAAGTTTACTTCAGCTTCATTCTGATCCTTTTTATTTAATGTTTTGCTTTGCATATATTTGGGTGGTAATGTTTATAGAAGTGATCCTTTCTTAGAATTTATGGTTATCTTCTCAAGTGTGGCATGTGTAAGTGTTATCCAGGATGTTCCATTCAGGCAAGTGCAAAATAGGTGCTCTTTTGTTCTCTGTGGCATCACAGAAAAGAAAGAGGAAGGGAATGAGTGAGATAGCTGAGCCATGCTCAGCCCAAGCCCTTAATGCTCACCAGATCTGGAAAACGTAACCAAGGTTATGTTATTCTTCACAGCCAGAGAGACCTGGTCTGTGCTTCTTTGAGGCGGAGGCTTCCCCACTGCTCTCTCCTGCAATGGCACGACTGTACCGTCACCTGCTCCAGTTAGGGATGCCTGTCACAAGCGAGCCTGCTGATGGGAGTGGGAGTGCTCATGGGGAAGACACTCATTGTAAGCAAGGCTGGTAACAGTGGACATGAAATACGGCAGTGTTCCTCAAAGCTCTTACCCCTTGGTACCAGATTCAACCTAATCCTCTTTGGTTGGTAAAGTCTCATGGAAATGTAACACAATGTATGATGATGATACTGAAAGTCTCAGAAAGCTTTTTGCTTGGAGTGCTGTTATGAAACCACATGGAGAAGGGTTTTTTTTTTTTCCTGCCCTGTGCATGGAGTGAATTAACTCCTTAAGTAGGGTTTCAAACAAAAATAAGCATTTAAAAACTTATTTCTTGGCAAATGCTTTCCAAAATGTGACATCTCCTGTGTGCATATTGCATGCGAATGCAATGGGATGTTTAGCAATCCAATTTCCATTTTGATTTAATGCTCATTTAATAATCACAAGAGCCTTACTTTTTAAACATTTGCTTAAATTCAAATATTACATATTAGTGAGGTTTAATCTGAAAAAGGCGTAGTAGCAGTGCTTTAGTTTTACTCCAGCCTTGTATTCACCTTGCAACTATCACATAGGGAAGCCTGAAACATTATTAGTAGCTATAATTTGTGACAAGCTTATCTCTGGAGAGCATAACAAGAAGTCCAAAAATGTGACTTCCTATTGTGAGGAACAGGACGAAGAGTTATACCCATTCACTGGATCTAGACATAGAGATGGCTATTAAACGGCAATGTTTCAAGGTTTTATAAACCTGCTCTAGAAGATTCAAAGCAGCTAACATTTTTAAAGTTTGTAGGATTTGTATAGGACTTTAAAATGTAGAGTGCAATTTAATCAATGGCATGCTAATACGAATTAGCAGTTTTCAACCCATCCTCATGTAAAATGAGATACCTTTAAAAATTGACTGAATTCTCCAGCATCTGCCACCTTGGAGACATTATAGGTTATTGTCAAAAGATGACTGGAATACAGAGCCACTAAATATTTCATCTTAATGATAATGTATGCCGCAAAAGTGTTGAACTTTATATTGAGTTTGAATTGGCTTTTGATAAAAGACATACTGGATTCCCTTTTTTTTTTTTTTTGCACATTAACTTTGTGCCAGGAGCAGGGGTCAAAGCTAGCATATAAAATCAGACTTTTCTCTATTTACTGCTGGTAAAATGGTGATATCAAGGGATTTTTATTATAATTTTAAAATATCTAGATCAAGTTCAACTAATTAGTTGTGTTTTTAAAGAGATAGATGGGGTAAGTGCCAAAAGTGTTGTGGGTCAGTTATTTAAGTGAAATATGTCCTATTCCACTAAAGTTGAAGGTAATTTTACCATCCCTAACCCTTTGAAACTTTTGTGCTGTACTCAGTCACACACCCAGCTATGCCCTACCCAGCTACATGCATTTATTAGTCAGAGAATCTGCGTTAAAAACCAGTGACATAAGAGCCAAATATCTATCATAGTCAAATGGGCTGTAGTTCAAGACAGTTTAAAATGTATTTCCTAATTTTCATGATTGACTATAACACAAACCCAGGTATTTCCTGCATGTCTAGAGCTGTTTCTTCTCTTCTTTATTTTTTAAAGGAATTTCAGAAAAAAGTTGTTGAAGCTTAACATGGACAAGTCTCACCAAGTTTTCTTTCAAGAGCATTTCACAGTCATAGTCTCATTGTCCAAAGTTGCTTCTGTATATGAAGCAGCAATTAATTTATGTACATTGAAAAAGAAGTGAAGGTAATCTTTAGGGCTGTAGGTATTTTTCCTGATATATTGTTTTTTCCACTTTATTGTTTGCTTTCTACTGTTGAATTTAAGTCTTACGAAGTGCTATGCATGCTTTAATTCTTTTTTCAGTTTATAAACTTTTTTAAGAAGGGCCTGATTAGTCTTGCAATAACAATAATATTTTACCACTCACATAGTTCTCCATTTTTGAAGAATTTCCAGGAAAAGCCCATCATCTCTACTCTTTTCAAATATGAGTATTTGCTCTTAAACATTGTTTTAGGGAATAAGGCCCTGCATTTGCCCCAAATAAAATGATTAATTGTGAAAATAATTGTTTCTCAGGCATTTACCTAGTGTCTGATTTATAACTTAGAAGAATGGAAAAATTCTACTGTTTTGTTATAGTATTGCAATGTCTAATTGTCGATAATTATTTTTTCCTCCTTAAACTGGGTAGTTCAGATCTTCTCTTGAGACTGATTGTGTTGAAAAGAGAGAAATGAGTTCAGAGTTTGAAAAAAATGGCAATCCAACCATTTGTATGCTCCATGTCATACCTCCATCTTTTCACAAACTGAAACATGCTTTACTTCTACTTCCTTTGGTTACCTGCATTGCTTTTGCACCAGCAAAATAGGAAGAGATGGTTTTAGGTCTTTTTGTGTCTTAAGTATAGAACCATGTGGACCATGATGCAGTCATTACACTCAGATATCAATGAGAATAAAATGCATTCAACAACCTGTAGGCTTGAGCCTTGAAACAAATAAAATTTGGGGTTTAATACCACCTTCATTAAAGCTGATGTCAAAGTGTTTGCTATCTCGAGTGGCACACGATGGCTCAGAAAGAGGAATTTTGGGACTGAAGGTTAATGCCAAGGTCTTTGAGAGGTAAACAGGAAGCCTCAATCATGGAAAGAGAGGAGAAATAGAAAAAAAAAGACTCAGAAAGAACAAAATGCTGTTTGCTTTGCAATACTTAACTGAATGAAGCTTGGAAGCTACAAATTTACTTGATCAAGGCAGAAAAAGAAGATGTCAAAACACATAAGTTTCAGCAGATCACTGGATGTGCAGCTGCTGCAATTAAGCTTTTCAAGGGGCATGTGTTAAGTTGTAAAAGTTTGAAGTCAGAAATGTTTATTTTGTACAGTTATTCGTTGTGCTGGGTGATGAGCACATATAGCGCTATTCAAACAAGTGCAATTTCTCTCTTTGTCCCAGACATTGACAGGAGGACTGTGGTGGTGAATTCCTTCATTGCCTGGGGTCTGTGGGAACAGAGAGTGAGGGTCCTTCCTGTTCTCCGAGCAGAGGAAATGGTGTATTTCTTGCTGTCACTAGCACAGTGACAGGGAGTTCTTCTCCACATGCCTTCAGAGAAGACATTTCTTACCTCTCTTTTCCATCTGTGCGTATACTATACCCTATTTAAGAGCAATGTATGGTGCTATAATAGCGTTCATCATAGTATATTAGTTGTGTATACACATATTACATTCAAATTACCTTAATAACTTTAATCAAGCTTGTAATTAATGTAAAACATTAAAGAATGAATTTAAAGCATTACTGTATGTTTTTTTGTTAAAGTGTAAGGAGTGGGAAGGAGATGGAGGAGGAAGGCAGCATCAAGGTTGAATTCAAAGCTTCACTAAATGAACAACTCCTAATGTTCCAGGTATTCCTCAGATGTTTCATTATAACCGTTGGCAGTAGTTCCATTGCTTTTCTTGCTGTCATTTGTGAATATAAAAGTACAGCAGTATAGCAGAAAGTATCAGGATGAAAAATGGGAGAGGAGAAAATAGTGACCCCTTCTCTGAGCCCTTTGGCAAATACATATTTGCTGTTGGGTATACTGAGCACAGCACAAAAGTCTCTCATGAGAACTTTGTGCGAGGAAATGCACCATGTCTGTCACTAAAAGAAAAAAAGGAACATGTCATCACTCCAAGTGGTATTGATTAAAACAATAAGGATTTCCTGGTGCCAACAGTTGAAACAACTGTGTGAAAAGTAGTGAAGAGGTATTACCGTATTGTTGCAGCTTTCTCAGGAAAATTCCAAATAAACTGAAGGATTCCTGTCAATATTTGTGTAAGGAAACATGCTGCTGCCTGATTCGGAGGCACTTCACACACATGCACACGCACACATGCCCCCTGCCCCCCGCATGCAATATTCTTGAGAAACTTTATCACAACCGCGCAACAAAAGGACAAACTCAGAGTTTTGTGCACTCTTTCTCATGTTAATATTGACAACATCGATCTCTTATTGTCAGTATTTGATCTACATTTCTCCCAGCTCTGGTCAATGGAAGGCACAGCTGCTGAAACCCCATATTGTGCAGGCAGCGTGCCTTTGTGTCTGCAGCTGGGGAGTTCTCATGTCCACAATAGCAAGTCTGAGCACACTAAATTAGGAAAGATTATTGTTTCATTTATTGACTACACAGGTTTAAAACAGCAAGTATATCGTTTGTTTCATGTTTTATTTGTTAAGGTCATTTTCACCAAAAGCTGGGCACATGGACACACATATAGGGCAGCTGTACTTCCAGCCACCCCAGTAGGATGAAAATTCCAAACATTATTGAAATGAAATTGGATGGTTGGTTGCTTTCATGTGGCACAGCCTCCCACCTGCCTTCTTCCAGCCATCCATTTGTGAAGACTTGCTGCAGGGATTTTTACCTCTTTTTGCATCCAAATTCCTTCCAGATAAAGTGTTTATCCTACTCTACAATTCATTTTAAGCAAAACTGGTTTTATGGTGGAAGAGAAGACAAGCAAGTTCAATTTTTGAGCTCAGTTTCCAAATGTTTCTTTCTTGGAATGGTTTATAGAAAAAGGAAGGCAGCAATTTTAGCTGGAAGCAAATGGTACTTTGGAGTAACAAAAAATGGGAGGGGAGAAAAGGGAGAAAAACCTATTTAACACTTTAGGTTATAATGGTATTCAAATAATATATTTTTCTGCCATTTATTCAGTTGTGAAGGAACTTGGTGAATAATAATAGCTGCTGTCAAAGATATTTATATTTAAGAAGGTCTTTATGTAAAATCATTTTTTTTTATCAGGAGTGATTTTTCTCTAGGAGAAGTCTGCCATCTCCTAGCAACCGATATGGCTATCTTTTTTAACAGACACTGCAATAACAATGGGTGCCTAACCTTTATGTGGAAGCATTTGCACATGTACAATCAGACCGCTTAGGAATTCAAACCCAGTTGTTAAAGTGCTCCAAGGGAGACACTGGTTACCACTTTATCTACTATGCATCTCATCTAACCAAGATTTTATAATGGCAGCCATTTTAGCTGTAGCCGAATACCTCCCAACGAGCTCCGAACCTAAGTCTGCAAATGACCCACATCTTAACCTCCCCCTCTCTTCTCTCACAGGAAACGAGGGGGACTCACTTCACTGCTTCTGTTTTATTTCCTTCTCTCTGTTTTTGATTGTGTCGCTCCATTTGCAGAGCTGTAGCATCACTTGAACTCGGTAGGTAAAGAATTCTTTTAATTTTTAAGTCTAAATAGTAGAGTGCATATCTGCGAATGGATAATTAATTTTAAAGGTACGTGACTGTAAATTAAGTATTTCTGACTAAGGATAGGCTCTTCCTCTTTCTCTTTCTCCATCTGGCTGGTTTTAGACCACGTAGATTGAGAAGATTTGGACAAGGGGAAAATCTGGCTAACTATAACATGACTATGCCCATTTCAGTGATTCTGAAATGCATGCCTGAAGACTGGTCTGAATCATGAACACCACATAATGCCAGGAAGGAGCTCTGCAAAACAAAAGAGTAGCCATGGAAAAACGTGTGTGTGATACCTCAGGAAATGTGAGAAGTAGCTTCTAGGAGCTCAAAGCTCTCCAGCTACTGCCCAAAGGCTGTTCTGTAACATGAGGGACTTTTTACAAGGGCAGGTAGTGATAAGACAAGGGGTAATGGCTTTAAGCTGAAAGAGTGAACTGAAAAGGTGTAGATTTAGATTAGATATTAGGAAGAAATTCTTCCCTGTGAGGGTGCTGAGGTGCTGGCACAGGCTGCCCAGGGAAGCTGTGGCTGCCCCATCCCTGGCAGTGTTCAAGGCCAGGTTGGACACAGGGGCTTGGAGCAACCTGGTCTAGTGGAAGATGCCCCTGCCTGTGGCAGGGAGTTGGAGCTAGGTGATCTTTTAAGGTCCCTTCCAACCCAAACCATTCTGTGATTCTATGTTTCAGTAAGGGGCCTACCAAATTTCTGTTGCTTTGCAGAAATAGAAACAACTGTTGGCCTGAAAAGAGGGAGCAGCTGACTGAGTAAAGCTTTGGGACGTTTCACTGATACATGTCCTCTGTTCCTGCTCCTAGAGCTGCTTTTATCTTCTTGATATCTTGAACCATCCTTGAACAAAATATGTGAACAGCATTGGCAGCAGGCATGTTGCTGGTGATAGGAGCAAATGAATCAAGAGGCCATGGCTTTCCTATCAACAGCATTACTAAACCAGTAATTTCTTATCTCTATACCACAATGAGTAAACCAGATCCAAATCAGAAAGAAAACGAGGCACAATTACAAGTAAATAAATTAAAACTTTCCCTTGAAAGCTCTTCTATCAGTTAAGTATAGCTAAACATTGAACTTGAACAATCCCACCCCCAAATCTGTAGCTCAGTCTCCTATTTGGTAAATTCATAGGAAGCTATGACAAATCCCCAGGTGTGATCCTGGGGATCCTTCATTAGACTTCAGCATCATTCTCTGATCCTAGTTTATCCTTCTCCATTCTGCTATCAGGTCCATTCAAAGTCATGCTTAAGATTCATAGCCTGAAAATAAATACTTCTTTTCATCATTTGTGGTTGACCTCAAATTTATTTGAAAACAAAATCGTCTTAAATATGCATGTTTTGCTCAAAATGTTCAAAATCTGGGATGAAAATGGAAGTAAATCCACTGTGGAAGAGGTTTTTGCTTTCTTGTATTACTAACAACGTACTGTTATTTTCAGCTTAAACCAGAAACTTTTACAATGAGTTTGCTCTGTACTCCCTTTGCCTTTTCTCTAATTTTTAGCCAACTGCAAATTCTTGTCTACACGTTTGGCTATTCTTTCTTTAGTGGTTGAGCATTTTTCAAAGCAACTTTCTAGATCCTTCATTTAACTCCAAAACCAAAGCTTCTGTTTCTCATTTTTTATGCCAGTCTTCAGGCATTTCCAAGTTGATTTAGTGTGGTCTCTGCTTTTACCACAACGTTTCCATTATGGATGCTCTCTCCTTCATTTCCACTGATAAATAAGACTATTGTGCTGTTTATGTAGTACTTTGGATCACAATTTAGATGTTTCCCTGTAACTGTATAAATACATATATAGATAGCTTTCAACATATAGCTTTCACGTAGCTTTCACCAGAAAGGCTGCATGCTGGGTCAGTGGAGTGTCTTGAGGATGTATCAATACACACAGGTTTTGTATTCAGTATTTCTTACTTTCAAAGTACACTTTAACTGTAGGAAGTTTTTACATAAATCCTTGCTGGAAAATTTGTGTCCCAGAAAAACAAAAAAAGAAAGAAATCTTGATGTCAGGGAACAAAATAGTAGACAGAGTTCTCTGAGAGTCTGATGTCTATCATTTCAGTGCTTAACCACAAATCTTTAATTTAGTCCTACTAAGAGAACTCATTAATATTAGATGAACTTCATTCACTACATGAGTTAGAGAATAATAAAACTAGGAACAATTTGCAGTGGGTAATTTACTTCTAAAGTGCATTTGACAAATCTCACTTCTTTTTCAGTTTGTGGAATATCAACTAGTGCTTATAGGTCTCTGGTAAGGACATGAGATAAGAAAAGATGTCCTGGGTAATGAGGAGCAGCTACGACCTCCTGGTTATCAGCTCTCTGCTGTTGCTGGCAGCCACCTCATATAATTCCTTTTAGGAACTTATCCAGTTTGATCTTAAAAGTAGTCTAGCTGCTCTCTCTTACTTCTCTGGAAATTAGAAACCTTCTTTTAATTTTCCAGTCTAATCTTACCCAAGATTACCTTTTCTTTTTCTTTTTTTTTTTTTTTAATTATTCTTGGATGAATTTTTTGTTTTTTGGCTTTACTAGCTCTTTGTATTCTCTAGTGTATACTTGTTTCTCAGCATCTGGTTTGCTAAATTAAGCAAGCCTCATCTAAATCTTCTTTCTACTCCCCAGACCATCCTAGGAACTCTTTTCCCCATCTATTCAGATTTCTTACTTTTATTGTGATTTGACTTAATTCAGCAGTTTTTTCTAACTTCAGAGACCAATCATGAGCTATTGGTAAGTGTTTAATAATTGACACTCACTGTTGATTTGTTTCAAGTATTGTTTCTATTCATAATCTTTCTCTAAGCCTTTCTTTTTGTTGTAGCTTACCTAAAATCTATTGATTTTGCAGAATTCAATAGGCTGAATCCAACTCATAATAAAAGGATAGAAAATGACCCATTATTTTCTCTTTTGGAGGTATAATGCTTGCAGAATTACCAGACAAGTAAAACAAGGCAACTTTAGAACCATTTCAAGATTTTTTTTCTGGGTCATACATATCTTGCCTAAGATTATTCCTTTAGAAATCATCCTGTTTTATTACAAATTTATGATGGGTGATGATTCAAAATATATACAGTCTACCCTTTGTATCTAGCCTGTCCTATTTCTATTAAACCTTCGTTTCAATCCTTCTGCATGGTCTTCTTTTTACTTGCTATAAAATTCCTGAGCAGCAATGGCTGGATATATTATTGCTGACTGATTTCAATAGTATTTTGGTTTTGCTTATAAAATTGACTTCTTTGCTCTGTTACTTGCATGTGTAGCTACTCTTTAATTAGCTGTTTCCTTTTCCCAAGTATCGCTACTTGATTTCAAGTTGAGTGAGTGCAGCACCTTGCAATAAATGAAGAGCTGTCAAGAGGAAATGCAGTTTCTAGTGGTGATCTTGTCATCAGTAGATCACAGACCAAGGCATGGTTTGCATTTGGTGTAAAGGGCCAGAAGGCAGGAGAAGGATGTGGTGCTGATCTGAAAACATATGAAGTAAAGACCTATGTAAGAGAGAAAATGAGGCAGAAAGCAGTTGTGTGTGGTTCTCTTCTGTGCAACACTTCTTGGGTGTCTGACTTGTTATTGGTGTTGTCCTTGCTCTTTCTCTATCTGTTTGCTATAGTTGCTTGATGAACCCAGTTATATTTTATATATTTTATCAAAAAGGCAAAGGAGAGAAGATAATTAGCTCAGGTTTTCCTGTGTAATCCAGCAAACAAGGTACCACATAGTACTAGTGATCAAAAAAGGTGTTGATGAAAGGAAGATGCGATTTTAAGAAAACTATTGTGCCAGTAAATGCAGAAGGTCAGACTCTACAGGTGAAAAATTGTAGCTCTTCCCTGCGGAAAGCATGGAGAGAGCTGATCCTCCTGTCACGGCTTGGGAAACATTGCTCTGCTGGAGCGTGCCTTCGTCGTTGGCCAGTGTACTGAGAGCTCCCCCTCCTGTTTCATTCTACATCTAAGTGCTTGCAGATCTCACACCTCTAAATCACAAATTTCTGATGTCTTTCATTCATTCTACAGTATGATACACCAGCGCAGAGAACACTTTTCAGTGCCGGTGCAATTCCACAAGCTTAAGTTGTAAGCCCAGCCTAAGAAGGTGGGGAGGAGGGAATGCTGCCTAAAACTTTCAGGTACTATTCCACATACAACCATAGTTTTCCCACATTTGACTTTGGGTTTATGGCATTAACTTTTCTTTTTCTGTTTTCTAACTGTAAGATGAGGACCATAAAATTTCATCCTGTGGGGAATTTCATTAAAAAAAAAAAGTTAGCAATTTTATTTTTAAAATTTCCCATGAATTTTCAGGTTAAAAAAAAAAAAAAGAGAAAATAATAAAATGATTTATTGGACAATCAGATTTAAGAAATTTCCCCAGCTCAGATTCAAGAAGGAGCGCCATGGAACCTCATGGAAAAGCAATCAGTATTGAGGAGGAGCAAGCTGTGACTATGAGGGGGAGGATTTCAAAAGGGATTTGATCTATGCTGTTGGAAATTTTCAGTTGTTGCCGTGTCCACAATATAGAAACTGAATTGTCTGAGCCACAGGTAATGACATAGAATAACATATGTTTTTTGGAAAACTGGTCAATTTTGAAAACAAAAATATTAAATTTATCCACAGCCATCTAAGACAGAGAGATGGTCTTTGCTGAAGACTTTATTTCAAGAATGAGCAATAATATTTTTCATGAGGCTTAATACTGATGTCATATAGGCTCTTAATTCACAATGTGGAGAACCACAGTTGGTGATGTACATCCTTTGTAATGACTTGATTTCACTGGGTACCTCACAGCAAATGAACAACTTCAAGGAGCCTGAAAGGTTGTTAAAGGAGAAAAATTCCTATCAATCATATCAGTAATTTTTCATTTCCTTCAAGCCAAAGAAGATTCTGGAAATAATCTGCTAGTAAAAAGCAATGATGAAAGAAACAGACACTTGTTTTTGTGGAACATTGTCCACTTTTGTGTGAGAAATGAGGGTTATGCAGTTTGGATGTCAATAGATGGGAAATCAAGATTAAATATCTCCAGGCACATGTAACACATTACTTGTGTAAGACAACATAAGAATTTACAAAAAATGAAAGTGCTTCATCCAACAGAAAAGAAATTTGCATCTCTTTGTGACAGAAAAAAAAGAAACATCAGAAAATGAAAAAAAACAGTGTCTGCAGAGGTACCAGTGCTTATAATGGTTTTAGTTGTGCAGGCAGAACAAAGCTCCAACCATTAGTTAATACAATATTTAGACACTGTCCTTTAAAGCTAAAAGTTAGGTTGCTATAAAAAAATATTCTTTATCATTTGATAGGACATTTCACCATTTCTCCTTTCTTTCCTTTTGTATTTTACTTTCTGGTGTCCCTTTACCTTTTCCTTTTATTCACAAAGACCCCTTTGCCTGCTTTTCACTGCTTTCCTGCTCCTCTACATCCTCCCTCCAGGTTTGTCTTCTGACTTAAATACTTCTATTCTGTTTTCTCACAGTAAACACATTTATCAGAAGAAAATGGACGTGAGGCAGGAGGAAGGAGGCTACAGTCGTAATCTTCCCTCTCTGTGGAAGGTACTGAAGAAAGTGCATAAGAATGAATTTCCAAGAAATATAACTAGGGTTAGTGATGTTTAGATTGTCTGATGTTTTATTTTTCAAGCGTTCTTGCAAATCTTTTTTCTCTGATGAAATTATTCTGGAAAACTACTCAATTAGTTCCTCACTGTGAGTGAGAAGGCAAGGTTTTCTCAGTGAACTTTTGTGGAAGACAAGGAAATCTTGAAAAAGTAAATTGTTACTTATGTGTTAGTATTTTAGACATATGTATACATTTTAATGAAACTTGTATGAACAACAGTTCATCCTGTTTGAGGAGATGTACTCTTCCCTAATCTTGTTTGCTTATATGAATTCATGTAAATCAAGGAAGGACTCAAGGGTTTTGTTTCATTTCTTTTTTTTTTCTTTTCTTTTTTTTAACTTAATTTCCAAACAGGCTCTGCTTTTGCTGTACTGCCTTTCATAGCCTTGCAAGAGATTGAGGCAACCTTTGGAAAGTTGTGGGAATGGATGGGTTGTAAAACAAGTTCTGGTGACACAAGAACTCAGCAAATCATCTTCTGAGAGCTGAGATCGGGCGCCTGCAAACCAGCACTGATGTCTGGAAGGAAGCAGGGCCTCAGGAAGGATATGGTGATGCTGGGGCTTGCAAAGCACATTGTGTCTAGAACTGCAATTGAGACATTTCATTGCTTTAAAATTGTGTTTTGGTTTTGTCTGTAGAAAGATTATACATGCTTTAGGGCTGATACTTCAGGCTTGATAGTCCGTGTGTGTTTCTGATTCTTTCATTGCTGTGAAGTAAGTAAGATGCCAGTGCCTCCCAGATGCTGGGGACCCTAAAGTCTCAGGCTTTTATGAATGAAAGGTCTGCTTTAAAACAACCTTATTTAAAGATAATTTCACTAGTGAATCTCACAGAAAAAAGGTGATCACATTCTCTGAATTGTCTGGCTTTTAGGTACGTTTCCTGGAGGAAATGCTAATACAAGAGCTGCTATCCTTTTACACAGTTCACCTTTTTCGTACAACTCCAGCCTACCCACAGGCACTGCCGGCTCACACACAAAAAGGAGTGTTTCTGGAGCCCACTGCTGCAAGATTGCATAATTGCTTATGTAATCTAGGCAGCGGGGACAGGAGAATGAGACTCCTTCATTCCCATTGTGTGTAGCATACGCAGAGGAGTTATGGCTAAATATCGGTAGCAACAGCCAATGAAGCATCTGTACTCAGCTGGCCATTCAAATGGATGAAAAGGAGGATTTTTTTCCTACTTCGTTAACATAGGCAATTATGTGTTGTCTTTGCTGATTGCTATGTACACATTACAGATAGAGCAGAAAACTGTGAGAAGAAGGTAAGCGATTGTGTGAAACAAAGGGAGAATTATACTGGAAGGTAGCTTTTGGAGGATGAGAAAGAGGAAAGGGAAAAAGTGAGATCATTACCCTTGAGGTTAAAGAGCAATTCAAGACCTCTTCTTATCAACCAGGATTAGGATGGTAGGAGGGATGCTCTTAAATGTTGCTGTTAATTTGTCTACTTTTTTGGATACATAATAATTGTCTATCCTATTGGATACAGACTAGACAATAAACTTCCCCTATGGTTTTAAAAGCCATAATGCAGCCAATGTGACAGTAACACTTCTTTTCAACTTTGGGTTTTTTCACTCAAGTCAAATGACTAGAAACACTGACCCTGGTCACGCTGACCCTGACTCCTGGTTTCTGACTGCATGCTTACTGATATGAGTTCCAGTGCGATGGACCAGCCCCAGCCGTGTTTCACAGGATTTGGTAGCAGTACATACTGACTTAATAATTTGTCACTTGCTTTCTAAAATCTTTAAATTTGTAACATAGATTTGCATACATTTTACAATAAATATTTTACATTTTCATTTTTATTCTTGCAATTAGTCACTTTAGAAGTGTGTTTAGTGACTTTAAAAGTATCTCAAATCACTTTCGGCAATCCCAAAGCTATACAGATTAGCAGGACAATCTCTGTGTGTTATTCAAACAGAAATTCTTCATATTTAGAGTAAGGAATGACACTATTAAGGCAGTTCAGTTAATATTTGATTACTGTCTGTGTTTTTTAACTGTAACTATTTTTCTTGTCACATGCTGCTGTAAATCTGGATAGACATATACACTCTTGCAAAAATAAAAAAATCACTTTACAATCTCTAAATTAAGCATCTAAAATAGAAAATGTCAAGCACTTGTTATGTATTCCATTTTACTTTCCCAATACAATTCACAGCAAAAGAACAAAAAATTGAAGAGCTTTATTAATGAATTCGATGGTATTCCTGTATTATGGGAACAATATACATTCCTAAGCACTCCATGCATCTGAAATTTGTCTCGATGTGGCCCATTTATTTTAATTTGGGTCTGTCAGGAGAAAAAAAGAAGTAATTAAACTTGTGACTAGCATGGAGAAGCATTTTACGTCCTAACACTGTAGCCTGATACCCAGTAGTTTCTTTATATTTCTTCCAGTTGTCAGATCAAAGTCTCTCAAGTACTATAACTCAGCCATGCTTTGATTAATTACTTCACACAATGAATTTGCAAATTATATTTCTGAAGTGATTTATGTACGTTTTACTTCAGTCACACACACCCTCCCCCCATTTTGTTTGTGTTGTGTTGGGGTTTTTTTCCTTTCTATTCTGATCTTACTCACTAATGTAGTCAGGCCACACCTTGGAAAAATATTCTTGAAAAATAATTCATGTTATTTTATGCTTAACAAATTGGTATAAAGAGAGGTTTCCAGTAAGGAATGAAATCTTACCTGAACACTGCAATTAAACAGAACTATAAGAATCACTTAAATTGCAGTCACCCACCAGCAGTCCTAGTCAGGTCTTCAGCTTCAGTGCTTTCTACAAATACATGAAGTCCCTCCCTAAAAATTCCCGGCTGCAGGTTTTGTCTAGGCTGGGGTTTTGTTCAAGATAGCGCTATTGGAATAGCTGAGCTAAGGCAACCTTTAAAATACATGTTCAAACCAAACATTTGGTTACTGTATTTAGACATTGGTAAATAGTATTTAGGGAAGTAATAACTTGCCTGCACCAGTGATGTGCTTGTCTGGGCAAAGTTTAATATTTACATTTCTGGTTTCATTGTACAATCTCACATGGCATACTGCTGTTCATGTTTAATCCATTTGAATCACATAGTGGTGTCTAATCTCTGTTTAGTGATACTCTGTTTATATATATAAATATCCATGCTTTCCCTGCAACTTTGAGTGTTATGAGCCTATTTCTCTCATTACCCCTATCTGATATCCTTAGCTCTGAATGTTTGAATAGGGCACCCTTTTGTATCCTTTAGAAGTCATTTTCATCCAGATGCTATTTTGTTCTTTATCCAGATATGAACCAAACTAGGATGTGGGTGGACCAGAAGGGTCCTGGTTGCAGATGTGTGACTGGGTACTGACTCAAATACTCCTGTTCCTTCCCACAGCTGCAAAGTAATTGTTTTGTCCATTCATATAAGAAACTGCACAGAGTCAAATAGGCTGAAGTCTTGCTTACTGGAAGCATGGAGTAACCCTGTCTTCCCTTTAAAGTATGCTAATAGCTCTCCATCAGACAAAACCCAGCTATGGCTTGGGGGATAGTTCACTTTGAAGGCCCCTCATTATAAGGAAAATAGACAAGATTTTAATAAACTTGGTCATTTGACATTCCTGGCAAGATTTTCATTCTCAAACACCTGAAATGCCTTCACATCATGCCCCAGGACCTGCAACAACTTCCTTTGTATGTGACATACAGCTGCTGTGCTGGTGGACAGAATTGTTGATCTCTCAATATTTTAAACTCTTTGAACTGGAAAAAAACATGCACACAAAAAATACGGTGTTCTAGGGCCATCAAAATGCAGCAGAAGGGAGACCCATAGGAAACGCCATGTGGTATGGATGAGGTCAGTCCACTGTAGATGGGGACAGCCAAGTAATGTGAAGGCACACTGCAGCACCTGCTTAGAGGTGAATGATTGTTCCCTGGGACAGATGCATTTAGCCATGTAGGTATAACAAGCCCAGAGTCATGTCTCCAATGACAGCTTGGGTGGAGTCATGAGGTAATGGGTGTGCATTTTAGTCAAATTTGGAGTGATACTTCTCCTTGTATGCCTTCCCTGTCCTAGTTTGCTTGTGCTCTCTACCTTCAATTTTAAATAGACCTATCACTTCTGGGTCTGACCTTGGACATTGGTAGAGACAGGTCTATTTCTCCTTGTTAGGAAATATTTTTCAGATAAATTATTCTGGTCTTTTTGAAACGTTGTGATATTACAAAACTTTGTAGGAGTTTTAGAAGACTGAAGCCTTTTATGACTCCTGTAAGTACAGTTTCCTATTACATTGACATTTTTTCTACTGAAATGCTAATTTCACCTAAAAAATTAACTTGGACAACCGATAAGGAGGGTACATGTATAAAAATACCATTTACAGACTGCTTAATTTGGTCACTAAAACATATGCAGAGGAATTGTAATTTCTTTAATTTAAGTCTTGCCATTGCCTCATTTAATACTGTGCTCACGGCACTTGTCAAACTTCATTTTAGCAGTAATATGGGCTCAGCCTGTGCACAGCTTCACAATGTCACTGTACGATACAGCATAGCATTGCCTCTGTTTTTGAAAAAGCAAACTCAGCTGACTCAGACCAAATGCCCATGGTCATAAAAACAGCCCTACAAGTGCAGTATGTTTCTCATGACTCTCCTGAAGGATACAAAAAATACAGAACATGAGATTGTTTCTATTTCTAGGTCCAAAATCAAGAAATAAGAATGCCAGCAAGCTAAGTGCAAGCTTTACATGAAATAATAGAGTCATAGGAGAGATCCTTAAAAAAGAAATAGGTTGATTTTTATGTAGAGGCCATTATGAAAATTCTCTCTTTGTGAAATGAAAATTAGTGTCTCCATTTCTGGGTTGAGAGTTGAGAAACCAGTGGAGCTAACATAGGTATAAGGCATTTTAGAATGCCTGTTATTAGGATATCAATGCATCTTGTGTATTGAAGCAGCAAATCCAAGTGTGATGGTCTTCAGACATGTAGCAAGTATCTCGAAAGACTGCTATCCTTGTAGAATGAATCAAATAATACATTCCTGAAGGACCTCATATTTCTTAGAGTAGGATTCATTCATCCTGTGTTTGGTTTTTTGCCATATTTATATGTATCTGTGATGATTTTTGTAAAGGGTCTTCTGGAATATTTGAAATATACTTCCTTATAAATAAAAATGAAAAGGTTAAAAATAAATTATTTCTTTTCATGGTATTACCTCTGTGTGTGTAAATTCCTCTCTTTCTTGTTAAATACTGTCAAATCTACCTAAACATATCTTGTTTTCTCACCGAAGTACCCCCACTAGCCTGGTAGACATTTTGCAGTAGTTCAGCACTTTGTATATTTTGTATAATTTATATTTTTATCCCCTTTCAGTTTTTATGTTCCTTCTTAATAAAGGAAATACATATAATAAATGAAGAAAAAAAACCACCCTGAAACAAACAGAATAGACTACCCCCCCAAATCTTCATATGTAATTCATAGTGATGTTTAATCTAGAAAAAAAAAAAGAAGAGTGGCAGAAAAAATATTTACATGGCTATCACATTAGAGTAAGGAATTATTATTGCTTGCATCAACATTGGAACTGACATTAAGACTTGGATTCAAAGAATACATGTCCTCAGTCTTACCAGTTACAGTTCTTTTCCTGCAAAAGAGGTGTTAGCTCAACTTTTACACACCCTGGTTTGTCTCATGACTGTAACATGTAAGATTAAATGCATGTGTAAACCTCTGAGGATTGATTTCTTGATGGTGAGAATGTCCTTTGAAAATTTTCAGGATGTAAAATTAAGTTCTCAAATCAATATTCTCCAAACTGGAGTGTGTTAAACCCAAATTAGAGCTACCTATCTCCAACATGTATTTATAATCTTTTGAATTAATAGATGTTTATTCTCGTCAAGAAAATATTATTTCTTACATTCCTATCAGAAGGAAGTCTGTTGGGATGCCTATTATCCTAGATTTATTTATTTATTTATTTATTTATTATTTATTCGAAGTAAATAATATTTCTTTTCAAACATTGATCAGTAGGCTGGAGAATTAAGACCAGTTTCTTTATTTCAATAGCAATATCCAGACAAGAAGCGGCTTCCACACTTTTGCCAGGACAACTATCATACCCAAAATGTATGGGAAATCATCTGTTTTTACATACAGGGACTCTAAATTGGTTTAAACTGGCATGGTGCTGCTGAATGACTCTGTGCTGACTTAGACAAGCTGAGGATTTGGCTGTTCTTATCTGAAAGAAGAAAATGATTTAAAACCCAAAAATATGAGCACGCACTTATTTGTGCTGAACATGTTTTTTTATAATGAGTTTCCAAAATTCTGAGAAAGGTTTGTGGTCTGTCTTCCTCCCTTCCCCCTCCCAGCCTTAAGTGCACTTGAATACCAGCAGAAAAAGTTTCAGGCCGTGATGGAGGAAGCAACTTACTGACAAAACAACTCTTCTCTGAAGGACCAGAGAAAATAACCCTGGAACATCTGGTTTCCGTTCAGACCGGAAGCACAGAAAAGTTGCCTTCCACTTAATTTTGGTGTTTAGGATATGCAAGAATCTATTTTTGTCTCATTTCCAAAAGGAGTGAAGCTGCTGTCACCATGTTGCCTGTCACTCTGCTCACTCATTTTTCTCTTCTTAATAACTCGGGAATCCACTGGCCAACTTCCAAATCAGATGGAGAGGTAGGTGTATGAAAAATGCAGACTTCTCATGTGGTTCTCAAAAATAGCAGCCAAGTAGAGAACCCGTTTAATGTCCTCAATGAGGATAACGGATGGGGCATGAACTTAGGCAAAGATCAGGGGACTTAGGACAAGTATGCTATGAATGGCTTAACTGAAGAGGGAGGGGGGAAAAGGCAAAGCAAAACAAAATCTTCCTAGTCATTGTAATTTTTTTTTAAGAGATCAAGAAACCTACACATGATGTTACTCACAGCTGAGAGGCTGGTCCTCTGATGTCTAATAAGAAACAAACACTGACTCAAGTTTTCCCCACAGTTAGGACATATAATTATTCTTCTACTTCATGCACTACCTAACATATAAAAAGTATATATAAAAATTAAATTGCTGCTTTATTCCAATCCAGTTAAACCAGAAAAGAACCACACAATACAAATCTCTTGTAAACTAAACTTTTGGGGGTTTGGAGTCTCACATTAGATCAAGAGGTAGGTGTGGGTCAAAATTAGAGGGGTTCTGTCCATTTAGGTGTTTGCAATCATGACTGTTTCAGGATCTTTTAATTTATTTAAGTTTAGAAATTTAACTGCTTGTCCTTATTCAAACTGATACCTAAAGTATTTTCTCTGTGTTGTCTTTCAGCAGTTAAACCACAACATAAATGAATGACATATGCATATTTGTAATCTATTTCAAAGCATATCAGCACTGATTGAACTGTTGCACATTCTGTGTAAGTGTATCCTCACATATGATGAGGGATATCAGGCCAAACCCCACTTTCCTCTCATTTTTCCCAGATACTGCAGAGGACTTTGGACATGAACTGAATGATTAGACTGAAACTTCATGAACTCTGGGGAGAAAGGTGGAGTAACATTAGACTGGAACAAAAATTTGTTTCTTGCTGCATTATTAGCCCCTTCCCAAGTTGTGGATGGTTTTGTTTCTTTTTTCTAAATTAATACAGCTCACTTGAGCAAGGCTGTTTATATTTTCAAGCCCTGAATTGTTTATTTCTTTACTCCTTTGGTCCAGCACTTTTTTGGCATGCTTAGAAAAAGCTGAGGCATTAATGTAAAAGTTGCCAATGTCAATGCCCAAAAAGCAGACTCCCTTTACACATACCTGTGGTCTATGTCTTGAGAAGAGCAGGTGGCTTTGGGCAACCTGTCCACTCCTCTGCTGCAGGTCTGGAGCCTGCATGTTCCCAGTGCAGTGCAGGGAGTTCTGTTTTCTCTGCTGAGCACATCTATACTCTAGGCACCTGCAGTCCCTTACCATGGGCTTCTCTATTCCCTGATCAAGCCTGAGGTACATGATCTTGCTGTATAATCTGACGTGGCATGCGGTTTGGCTTCCACTTCCTCATTCATGTTAAGAAATTATCTCTTTTTTAATAAAAACTTCAAATTCTGGGCAAATCTGGAGACAAGACACTGGTCTCTTTCCTACACATTCTCTGCAGTTTTGTGGACACAAACAGCCCTTTCCTTGCTGTCCCTACTTTTTTTTTCCTCCTATGCATTGCTCCCTGTTGCTCTCCTACAATTGTTTATGAGGTGGAGCAAGCACAAGACTAGGATAAGGGAAAAATAACTTTTCTTTTGTGAGGGTTTTGGTTTCCTTTTTCTTTTTATTTTGAACTTGGATGGTTATCTGACCTGATTCACTGTTCCCATCTGAAGCAACAGACTGGAGGCAGCTTTACAGTGGGGAAGTGAAGAGACATTTAAGTCAGCTCTGCTTCTGAGAGGGATGTAACCACTGTGTTAAGAGGAGGACACCTAGCACTGTGTGCCTGCACTTGAATTTATGGAGAAATTTACTGTGAAATTTATCCTCTCTTGTGGTGGACAGTCTTAATCTGGCCTTTGTTGTACAAATATCTCAGATTGGGAAAATGTTTATACAACACTGAGCAAACTGTGAGTGCTCAGAAGATAACTGCAATTATTTTCTTTGTTATCTGTTAAACTTTAAGCTCCTCCATGATATCTATTTTGGTGTTCATGAATAAAATAAAATGGGAGGAATGAGTGAAATTTCCTGTGTATGGATAATAAATACCTGCTTTGAAGGAAAGTCTTTATATTCAGATCCTGTCCCTTCTGGAAAACATTCCCCATGGTATACCATTATATTAAACCAATAAAGAGGAAAATGGTATTCCATGCACATGTGAGCTAATAACAACTGGCATGCAGAACATAAACACCACAGTGGGTCACACTAAGGCAGACTGGCAAGCTGCTGTGCTAGCTTAGTTTCCAAACGCCTGAAGATAATTGCCCCAGTATAGCCATGCAAAACTTACACAGAAAAAAATAAGATTATCCCAAGCATGAAACTAGCTGGAAAATTACTCAGCAGTGTTACTGAAAACTCATTTTACCTGCTGTGATATTTAGCTAATATGATTAGCAACATTAAGATGAAGACTTCTGCTATAGTTTGGAAACAGACTCCAACCTGCCTATCACGGTGGGAAATTTGTTTTGTTCTGCAACATATAAGCATCTCCCGCCTGCATGAAATCTCTTAAACATCTAGTTCTACTTTCTTATATTATTAGTGTCAAATTCAGTACTGATTCATGAGTAATATATAGTTCAGAACTTCCACACTCAGTGAGAATGGTACGAATAGTAAGAAAAGCATTATTTCAATAGTTAATTACATGAGGCAAAGTTCAAAATCTTTTAAACGCGATTTACAATAGATTTGCATGCACAAAACATTTTTGCACTGAGCTCATTTTTAGACTTTTGCATAGGTGAAGTCTATTCCATTTATATGGGTATATAAGAAGTTGAAATGCTGATACTTATTTTTAATAAGATATAAAACCAGTTTTCCTTTTTCTTGAAACTATTTCCTTACACTTCAGTCTTCACTGGTCATACTGTCTTCCTGCTTAATTTGGTAATTACACCTCCCTCTTTCTTAGAAAGTCTATAATAATATCAATGTCTATAATAAAATAATATCATGTGACCATAGCACCTGGGGCCTTTAGCCTTAACAAAGACCTCATGTGGTGAAGTCTTTAAAAAAAAGCAGAAAACCGGAAATTAGTTTTCCCTTTCACAGTTTCTCAAGAGAATCCATTGTAAGAGAAGAGATAACAGATAATACACACTTATGTGGAGACTGCAAGAGAACAGTAATATCAAATAAGGCATGTATGTATAAATATCAGACTATCTCTGAATGAGGCAGTGTCCACTTTGATAATTTAAATACTACAGCATCTACTAACCTGAAGATCACAGGGTTAAAACACTTTTTTGTAAAGCGTATTAGAAATCGATCATATAACAGGTGGAAGCTTGTGAATTTAGTTCATGGAAGGTGGGAACTTCACAAGACTATCGATATGTTTGTAGGAAACACAGTAAGTGCTAGGGAATGGTTCAACTAAGACATCCAAGCACTTCGGTGGAAGTGAGGTACGTAGGCTTCTTGTACAAAATCATGGAGAAAATTTGGCATCTTGGAACAGAGGGAGGGAGCTACCTGGGGGCACTAAATAGGTGAAATTCTGACTAAGTCTAATCAGTTGGAAGGCTGTCTCAAATCTCACTCGCTGTTTTTCTCACTTGCAGTTTCTAGAGGTGCTCCTGTTCATGTATAATCTGCAGCCCAGAATGCCATCTCTGTCCAGGAGGCAGGAACATACTGCATTTTAAAAAGGAGTGGCTCATTTTTATCTGTTGTTTTTAATAGAGCTCTACAACCTCCCTCTGTGCCTGTGTGTGTATATACACATCTATAAGTAGTCATTTGGTTCTAGGGACCAGAATTTAGACCTCTTTTTGCAAACCGAGTGTTCCACCTATGAGGTTCCAGCAGGCTTTCATCTGTTGTTCTTTCCTTTTATAGAGCCACAGACTCACAGAAAAACTGAGGTTAAAAGGAACTTCCTGAGGTCATCATCTCCACTCCCTTGCACAAAACAGGCTCTACCAGATCAGGTTGCTGGGAGACTTGGCCAGTAAATTATATATACCTCTAAAGGTAATGATTCCACAGACTTTCTGGGCAACCTGCTCAGGTGCCTTCATGGTACAGTTTTTCCCCCTTACATCTAAAAAGAATTTCCTGTTTTCAACTTGTGCCTGTCATTTCTCATGCCATCAGTTCGTGAGATCTTTAGAGCTCTTTCTCCAGGAAGAGCCTGGCTGTGTCATCTCTGCATCATCTGTCATCCACTTGGCAGCTGCAGAGAGTAGTAAGATTTCCCCTTCGCCTTCTCCTCTCAAGGCTGAGCTAACCCAGTTCTCATGGCCTCTCCTCATATGCCATGTAGTCATCCTGCTGCCTCTGCTCTGAACTTGCTCCAGACTCAAAATGTTTCTTGCAGAGGAGGAACAAAGACTGGAGAGTGCAGTTGTAGCCTCACAAATGCCAAATAAAGGGGAATAAACATTTCTTTTGACCTGCTGCCTACAATTAACTGTTGTGCACAGGGGCACTTCTTCAACAGCATTGATTAGAAACTACCCTTATTTTCAGTAATCTGTATCTGTACCCTGATGGTATAGCATTCACTAGGGGACATGATAGTTATGTATTTGCATTGTTTCAATAAGGGAGGCAGTTGAATCTATTTTCAACATCCTGGCTGAATGTAGTAATCATTAGATTTTATCTTAAAGGGAAGCAGCACACTTCATGTGGGTCCTAATGCTGTGTGTGGATGCTAGGCATGCTCTGAGAATGTTTATTGGATCACAATGTCAAAATAGGTAGAAAAGCACATAATATTTTTATTCTGATCTGTTTTAGATAAGAACAACATATTTGTTAACTTAGTCTTGTAAAAGCAGAGATATGTCTGTGCATTCTGGACTACTACAAAACAGTTTAGGTAGCTCCAGGATTACGCAGCAGCTGAAAAAGGCTTTCCATAATACTACATCTTTGTCATATATGCCTAAATTCTACTTAAACCCAAAGCTTTAGTACCTCTGGTTGCTTTGGGCTTGCACTGCCCTTAGGGATATTTCAAAACACAGCTCATACACAAGCAACACAAGCTGTTCCCCCAAAAGGGCATGAGACTAAAGACTGTCTATTCCAAATAGTCAGTGCATGCATAGGGACAGGTAAGAAAAATATAGTGTTTGGTGTGCTTTGAGGCTTCCCAGTGTCTTAAGTCACTAGGCAGCATCTTTCCAAGTGCTTCTGGATAGTAAGCTCCCTATCAACTTTCTTTATATATTCAACCCCACCCTCAGCCTATTTCTGTCTGGGTCTTCCCTTTCCACATGGAACAGATGTACCTGTGTCCACTGGAGCAATGTGCTGTTGTCAACAAGTTGCAGGAGAAGAGTGTGGGCAGGAGTCAGTTTCCAGCTTAATACTCCCCACTTTGCAATCCCCCTTCTGCAGAGCTGGGATGCTCCACTGCTGGCATGGGCAGAGTCAAAGGCAGGGTTAAAAGTGAGGGAGAGGGTGCCATTGGCACATGTTGCTGGGGCTGGGGAGCCTGTAAGCCATGGCCATTTGCAGAGCAGGTGCTTAGAGAGGTGGTTGTGCCATGGGCTTTCTGCTGGCTTAGGCTGGCCACACTTCTCTATCAGGTAACATGAGGTCAAGTGACCTCTTTCAGAACAGACCAGGATTTTAATGGTTCCACAGTCTTCCTCTCAGTCAAGCTCTCTCACGGGTATGGTTGATTTTCCTTTTGAATAAACCAGCATTGACTTTAGTAACACAATTTACCTAAGACTTTATCAATGTTATCAGCTGGATCTTAAAACGGATGCATGTTTTCGTATGAAATTGCATACGATTTAGTCCTTTATCTCTGCTCTAAGGAACTGTACTGACTAAACAGAAACATCGGGTAACAGTCCATGAGACTCCAGTTGCTTATTTGCTAAATTTTTATGTTACTGTCTGAGAAGATTTAAAGGGTGGACCTCTTCTTGTCCTTTTGCCTCAACTACAGGCAGGAAAGTGCTTCAGCAGTAAGTCACGTTCCTCTTGTTTACTCTCATCAAGACCTTTCTGTTGCGTAATTCTTTTGTTTTCCACTGTTGTAATCTCTGATGCACATGGATCCCAGACAATGTAGATGACCCGTGTGGGATGCATGAGGTTCTCTGTCAAGATATTGTTGTCCCTCGCTGGCTGTGATCCAGGTTTAGTGCTAAGCAGAAAAAAAAAAGAAAAAGAGAACAATAGAGATAAATTTAGATGCTGTTGGGAAAAAGAGTCCAGCACACTGTCCATCCCAGCCCTTTGAAGCGACGCCCACAAGGCAGTTTCCTTTGACTTTCTCAGGGATTCCCAGATTTTCACAGTGACTTATGCAACCAAAGCAGACACCACCTGACTAACATTTGGCTAACCCTTTGCAGTCTTGCTCCAAATGCAAGCTATGAAACAAAGCTTGGTGTCGTAACTTACGGCCTCACTGTGTGCATGCTGAACACAACTGGGAACAGCTGGAGTATTGTTGTTGGTATCAGAGGTACCAAGGCAAATTGGACCCCTGGCTGCACTGGATTCCCTCCAAGGCATTACCGGTAGTGCTCTCCGAGCAACTCCAAGTGCTCACTGGGCTTGAATTTAGTTTTGCTAGTACAAGAACATCCCCTAAGACTGAAATTCCTGTCAGTAGCTTTTTTAAAACACTGTTAATCAGAGAGTTTGGTCACAGTGACTAGTAAACACCTATTTATTATTTCGAGTAATTACTTTGTTACATAACTGTCTTTCAAAGGTCTCATGGAGGTGGTAGTAGCTAAACTGATCACTATATCCAATTCTGTAATACTAGCATTTCTATACAGACATGATGTTTAATTGTTTAAAAGGAGGGGGACATGGTGCTTGCACTAACCCAGCTTCTTCAGTCAAATTCCTGTAGCTTAGGGAGGCCTTTGCCCCCTCTACACCTTGTGCTTTCTGTTTTTCATGAATGGCTCCTCTTGAGAGTTCTTTCACATTCAGTTGTTGATGGAATGGTCCATGTAACATGTTTTTGAGTAGCGTATGCCCATTCTGTATTTGGGTATATAATATGGGCACCTTAAGTAATGGTAATGCATGTTCCTTTTTGTGCTTATAGAAGTCAAATCCTGAGTAAAGTAATTTTATGTGAGTAAAGCTATACATAAAAATAGTATAAAGTACTTTGACTTACTGATAAAAAATAAAGGAAGGGAAAACTTTATTCTGTCATTCAGACACTGAAATCACTGCATTAAAGAGTAGTAGGCAATATTAGACTAATTTGAGGCCGTGTCTGCTGCCATAACTATGAATGCAATTAATTCAAGTACTGGCAGACTACAGATACTTTGTTGCTTGGGGTTTTATTTTTGTTAATTGTTTTACAAAATATTGTTGTAAAAAACAACAATATTTTGTTGTTTTATAAAATAGAAGTGCAATTAGCATTTACATAGCATTTCTTGTCTGAGAAGATGCCATAACAATTTTAGTCTGTTGACAGAGGTAGCCCAAAGTAACATCTGCCAATGCAGTGTAAGGCTTCTATTTGTTTTCACTTTCTAAAGTTGTAAAATGTTGATTTGGGTCACAAGTTCTTATTAGTTAAGTTGTTTTGTCCTAAAATAATGGGATTTTTTTTTTACACAATAACATAGCTTCCATTTTAACATCATGCAATAGAAATAGTTACTTTCTCCACTTCAAAATGATATTTTGGTATACAGTTTATTTCTAAGACTTTTAAAATTATACCACTTTGTTGCATGTAAAAAAGTATCATCCGGTTGCAAATTATTTTCTTTCTCATTTTCTCACAAATATATAAAAAATGAATTATAAATAGGTCAGAAGATTTCTTTCTGATTTCACTGGAAACTAAAAAAAAAAATATAGTACTTTCACCAGTCCATCATAAGTTGTTTTTTTAATACATAGTTTCTCTTTGAGCAAAAATAGAATAGGTTGCCCAAGGAAGCTGTGAATGCTCCAACCCTGGCCGTGTTCAAGGCCAGGTTAGACAGAGCCTTGGGCGACATAGTTTAGTTTGTGGTATCCCTGCTCATGGCAGTGGGGGTTGGAACTAGATGATCTTAAGGTCCTTTCCAACCCTAACTATTCTATGATTCTATGATTCTAAAAACCATTTTGGGGTGAAATTTGCATGAAAGGATTTATTTTTGGGGGTTTGAAGGCAGGTAGTATTTTTCTATTTCTCTCATTCTGATATCAAACCATGCCACCAAAAAGAAAAAAAAAAAGAAATTCTATCACTTAATGGAAAAAAATTGGGGTAGAGAGTTAAAGTGAAGAGCTTCAATAGCATGCCCACTTCTAAAGTGAATGAATAACTATCAGTCAGAAGGGTTTTAGCTGGAGTTCCAAGCTGGCAAGCTATTTCAGCACACACCACTCTTCAAGGATTTCAACAGTATCACGAGAGCCATAAAATGATTTGATACGTAATTTGATGAAATTTGAAAGCTTTTTCTGTGCAGATGTCTTGGTTATCTGACTATAATAACCCTTTAACCTTAACCTTGGTAAATAGGCATTGTACGTGCTTCTAATCAGTGTATATGTGTGTTGTTTTCATTTTATTTTTAACTTGAATGTCTGTCATTTAATACAAACCTATGCCTTTAAAAGTAGCAAACTTTATTAATCCACTTAAAGGCTTAACCATCTATAAAAATGTACTACGCAAATTGGACTTTTTCCCTTCTTCAGTCATCACAGGCAAGCACATAAATCTTGGGGAAATTTATGCATTTTGAGCATCTCTAAATCGTTAGAGGCCAAACCAATTTAAATAGCAATCAGTGACCAAGAACACCCTTTGCTCTCTGAAGGGTTTTTTTTGCTTGGTATTCTAATTATTTAATTCAAGCTTGTTACGTTCAGCTCTGCTGGATACTCTGCAGTCTGAATTCATTCTGCCTTGTTTAATTTACTTTTTTCCTCTGCCATTAGATTGTTAGCTCTCAAGATGAGTACAGAGCACTAACTCACCACTGCACAGTATGAGCAGAAGCTGTTTCTTAAACTGTTAAAAAAGATAGGACGATCTTTTGGATTTGACATCTGGCACAGGGGTTTTGTGCCTAGTTTAATTGCTTTCCAGGCTGGGATCATTATCCCTAAGTTTTTCCCACTTGTAGACTGGACTCTCATTTTATAAAGTGTTTAAAGGTCTTAAAAAACCCCAAACCAACATGTAAAGTTTTATTATATTCATTTTTCACTGACTCCAGCAAAGTCAAAGTTTGTCTCTGAGGTCTGTGGAGCTCATGAGATCTCTGGAAGTGGGAAAGCACTCCAAACACATCTGAGGGCTATTTTCAGAAGTGGCATCTCAGAGTGGGTTGGAGAGCCAAAATGTTATTCTCAAAATCTGTAACAAACACAGCTCAGTGAAAGTCAGCATTTTCCCTAAATTTTCAAGAGTGCCAGTTTAGAAGTTGCATAGGTTTGAACTCTCCCCATAATGTTTATTCTGCTGGAAAACTCAACAGAGGCATTTAAGTCTGGTGTCACTTTTACCATCAGTTATTTCACCCCTTGTGCAAGATCTGGTCTCTGAAGTCATGACTGGGAAGAGGTAGAAAAATCTACTGCTGGACAGTTTTTTTCTGTCTGTGTCATTCACAAGGTATATGATATTGTAGCTTCTATATGCAAAAGATGCTTCTTTTATGGCAATATCTTGCTCTTCTGATGTCTTGAAGTGTCCTGAACTCATTACAGCTTTTGACTTGTTCCAGCCTTCAGATTAAAATGGTTCAGGTTACGTCATTTTAAACTGCAAAAAGGGTCAAGAGACCGTATCATTTCAATGAGGCCACAGTTCATTTGCTTTGGCTCAGGCAAGCCAGAGGATGAAATGCATATTAATAGTCACAGTTTGAAAGAAGGATTGCAGCCTTGGTATTACAATGAAGCAAAACATTTCATACATGATGCAGCAAAACAGTCAATGGATTCTTGCCAGTTTGAGGTAAATAGAGATGAAGAGAGAATGAAGAAAAAAAAAAAGTAATTAAATATGCACTCGGCACCTAATGTTTTTTTTTTTACACTTTTCATTATGGGGCGAAGCAATATTTGCTTTTTGCTTCATGGAGTTGAAATCAGTCCATTAAGAGGGTGGGAGAAAAGATTAATAGGTAAATTCAGCATGCTGACTCCTTCACGTAGTTAATGTCCTTAATCTTACCTAGGTGATGAGCAGCATTTACACTGACAATGAAAGGAGAGAGAGGAAGAGAGGTTAAATATGTGGTTAAGGGAACAAAGTTAATGAAAGTGTATTACAGCATTTTACAAAACCCCATATATTACTATTCATTTAATGTAGTCCTTGGGACAATTACATCCCTGGTGTAATCTCATTAAGCTAATGAGATCACATCAGGGCTGAATTTGGCTCTCATATTTGAAGTTTTAAAATGGTGGTGTTATCATAATTTTCTTCTTTGCTTAGCATGCGAATGAGCTTTGGAAGCCTGAGAAAAGAATATTTTGAAGATGATGGAGACCAGTGAGATAAGGAGGATGCAGAGTAGAATATTGAGCCAGTTCATTTTCAGCTCTCATTGTCCTTGTCCAAATCATTATTTAAAGTTTATTAGCTTTGCACTTGTCTGCATGGAAGAACTGTTACCATCTGAAATCCAGAGTCTTAATGATATAAGGCACCTAGCTCTCCCTAAAACTTGCTGAGGTTCACCTTTAGGCATGACTGACACACTCAAATCCCCATTTGCACTGCTCCACTTTAATACCTTGTCAATGTTTGTGTGTCTAAGTGTACACAGCTTGGTGTCTTAGCCACTGTGCCTGCTGACCATCTCACAGTAAGTTTCCTAACTGAAACAAAAGCTTCCCAGCCCTCAAAATATGGCTACTCAAATGCACCATTCATCTACTCTGTCTCCTATGAGCTTGATGCATAAACCACACACAACGTACCACTTTTCTGCTGATTTCTGGGTTTTGTCCTTGACAGTAGCACGCTCAGGTTGACAGTAACAAGCTGTATCCAAGTCCTTTCTTTTGATGACAGGACTTCAAACAGAACTTTGTGAGAGCTCCAGCCTTCAAGGTGCTGGAGTTCTACTTCATGTAGATAAATTCGTCATTGGAGCTGAGACTTGCACCAGCATCTTGGGTATGTGTCTTATGCACTGGGCGCCAGCATCTCTTTCTGTCTGTGGTCCAGTAAGCAAAACAGAATTCCTCTAACTGGGAGATTGACATGGGCCAGCAGCGTAATAATCAGTAACAAACTGTTAAGGGTAATCTCTTATGAAGTGAGTTCAGATTACTGCCTCTGTGAAGCTGCAAGAAAGATTACTTAGATCCAAGTCTTATGAAGCACAGGTGAATGATCCAAGAAAACATCTACTTGATGGTTTCTCTGACTTTCTGTGTTTTTTCACTGATAGGGAAAACTAGACATAAATGCCATTAGAGTAAATTCTCACTGCAGAGAAACATGAGCCCAGTGCTTCACATGGATCATGCCAGTGTGACAAGGACATAAGCATTGACTCTTTGTTAAGCTGTGCACAATCCTGCTTAGCTAGTTTTTGAAGTATCAGACTATCTTTATGTTTAAGGAAAAAGAGAATATGGCTGGAGTGTAGCAATTCTCTAATTATCCCTGCTTGCCAGAAACAACAAGCAATCCAGAGATTTCTGAGAGTTATGCCAGCAAATCAAATCTGCCATATTTCACTGGGGCTAGTTCAGTAAGATTCCATATAAAATAAATTGCATTTCTATTAAATTTGTCCTAAAAGCTCCTCAGTAATAATCCTTCAGTATTTTTTATTTACCATATATTGCTCTTAGTTCTCAATAAATCTGGGAATAGTTAAATCCCTGTAAATTTTTTTTTCCTTATATTTTCCCTTAAATATTACAGGAATTTTCCAGCTGAGCTATAATAACACTGTTCCCTTCCAGCCTACCTTCTTGTTCTACTCCAGCAGGCTCACAGTGAACATGTTCTTAGAATGCACACCCCAGATGCACTTTCCTTTTATTACTTATGACAATCTTCAGAGTGCACAGGAGACAATTTTTTTCCCCCAGATCTTATTCTTTATTCATCATGACAATGACACAATGCTCAAGACCTTAATGATCTTATACAATTTCATTTTTGCTATCAATAATAGTTGACATATATAATCCCCCTCTACTCCTTCCTCCCTTTCCTCACTAATGTGCTTTTGATTTTTTCAATAACGTATGTAAACATGTCATTTTCCTAATTATTTTTGTTGTTTTACCTGGTAACATAATTATGCAATGTTCATTTCTGTTTCAGTCCAGTGCCTCTGCTATATTAATGAAGGAGGTTAGGTTATGTAATCACATTCTTCTGTGCAGCTGGATTTTGATCTTGATCAGAGCTGGTTAAACTTTGGAGTATCTATTCTTTGGAAAATGCTGAGCTTTAGTTTATTTTTTAAATTATTTTTTTTTAAATTCACAAAATTTTTGACCAAATAATGGGAGACCAATGGGTATGTTCCGCTTAGAGACCACTGAAATGTTGTGGTCTGATTCAGATACAGTTCTGACATTATCAATATTTATCAGTATTCATGATCAGTATTTTCCAACAGAGTTTTTTAAACGAAACAGTCCCTGAACCAGGATACTTCCTCAAATATTATTTTCTAATGTAAGAGCATATTTTTTGGAAGCTTCTTACTCTACAGTGGAGCTGGTAAGGTCTTTAAGGTGTATAATTCAGCTGAGATCAAAAAGAAGCCTAATCCCTTCAGGAGGAACACTGGCCCTGGGGAAGACTTGGGAGCAAGAGCAAGGAAACCCTGGTGCTGTCCTGCAGGCAGGAAGACTCCTGCCTGGATGGGGTGGATAGGACTGCCTGGGACCTGAGTGCTGTCTCACCCACTCTGCTCTGCTCATCTCTCCTGACCACTATATCGGGTTTAAGGTACTTACATAAAACAAACAAACAGAAAAAAAAGAGGTAAAATGGCATTCTTGGTGCTCAGATAGTGATGTGAAGCGGAAAAGCATGCTCTTGCAAGCCCTGGGGAGATATATGATTACCCAAAGGTGGAGGTAAACAAAAAGTCTGAGTGAAATTTTTGTCTGTTTGAAATGTGTTTCTCTTTTTTTTTTTAACTCTTGTGACATGGAGGGCCCAAGGAGTTAAAAGTACAGGAATATTTTATTTTGTGTTACTGAATTCAGGAGCCTATGTGGGTTTCATTGCTTACTGTAATAGATGCTTCATTTTGAATACTTTAACATCTACAAGGCCCTCAGTGTAGATGAAGTAACTCTGCTGTCATTCCAAGCACATCACTTTTATATCTTCTTGTCAGACAGCTACAGTTACTAACAGCAACATTTAAAATTCACTTTCTTCTTCGAAGAATGCCCCGACTATAAGATAGGACAAATTACAAGTAGTATGTATAGTGCAGCAGTGTTAAAACTGCTGTCAGCATCCCAGTGTGGCCATATGTCTGACATAAAGTACACAAAGGAAAGTGTTGAGGATTGGAGCACAGTCTAATGATAAGTAGGCCGTTTAAACAATAAGCCTCTCAAGTGAGCAATATACATTCTGTTCTGTTTTTCTTACTTTGTGCTGCTTTAAATCAAAGTCCATGGGTCTACTATTGCTGGGAGGTTGGACATGTAGTCTGCAAGTAAATAGGCCCTCTGCCAAGTAACTAGAGCTCACTCTTGGTAAAGGAAGAACATTGTTCACTAAAATAGTTTGTCTTTTGATGCCAAAGGAAATCAAATTGTAATCAAGGGCTGAGAACGGACTGAAGTCATAAAGGCTGGCTTGCCTCAGACTTTGGCAGCCTCACTTGTTCCCAGGCATATTAAATATAATTTACGTTTGCAGAGGGGAGAGGCTTTATTGCACTGGAAATTTGTTTTAAATAACACTTAAGTGAAACACTGTCAGGGGCAGCCAGGGATACACTTCTACTGTCATCTAGGCTGATGGAAATCCAGAATGTGTTCATGGGCTTTACCAGATTTGTTCTGAACTTACATATAAGCAAATGGATATTTATGGTCAGTGTTGATGAAACAATCACATTTTCTAGATTCTGGTCAACCGAGCTGAGTGGAAAGTTCATGATGAAAAGCTTAACTCAGTTACAGAAAATATTTGTATGTTTTTCTTCCATTTTATCGTGCATGTGAAAATTCACATTAACTATAAATAACCATCTTTGGATGAAAATTTATGAACACTGTATAGGACAATTGAATCAATTCTGTGATCTGCAGTGTATAAAGTCAATTTTACTGATAATATCTGTGGCAAAGTTAAAATTTAAAATGCATACTTTATGGTTTCAGAAAATAACTTTGGGAACACTTCAAAATTAAAAAAAAAAAAAAGTTTTCATTTTTCCTAAATAAGACTTATCTTTTGGGACAGTAAAACTTGCTTTTATTTCACCATGTAATTAAAAACTAATTTTCAAATAGCTTTTCCCAAAAGTGATAATTCTACTTTTCAGCATCTTGCTCATAAGTAGCCAGCTGAGGGAAAATAATGTTTTAATTCCTTGCACACTTTTGGACAAGATATTTTCTTCTAACCTGACATCATGATGTAGGTTACATCTGAAATTTGTTTTACTAATTTGCACTGAGTCAAAGCAATGGAATCTGCCAACTAAAAAGTAAAAGGTCTTCCATGCACATCTCATTTAAGATCACATTAACTCCTTTGTTTTGCAGCTTTGCCCCATTGCATATAGCATTTGTCAGCAAATTCATTGTAGTTCTGTGTGTACTATGTAAAGGGAAATTTGGCTCCAGGGAAAATCGTAAGGGATAATTAAACTACCAAAGAAAGGTTGGAGTAGCTGCTATCTTTAAAAAGTGTGTTTTTTTTCTTGTTTCAATCTTTCTATTGGAAATAATATTGAAACAGGAGGATTCCACCTTAAAATAGCAATATTTGGATCACTTCACACAGCTCACCTCTGTTCAAGTAACAATTTGAAGCAATTTAAGGTTAGGTCTGTTAAAAGACTAAGGCAGATTTTAGACCTTGCAGACTAATTTGGATGTCTAACACAAGCTTTTAAGAACCTTAAGAATATGTTCTCTGTCTCTCAGTGCTTGAGAGGCCAAAATAGGTAGGCATCTGTCTGTAGTGCTTCTTAAAACCCCACCTCTGTCTGTGTATGTATTTACCTGCATCTTGATGATGTCTAACATTTAAAGGACAGCTTAATGCCCAAACTCTGTCACCTCAGAGTAATCTGTAGCCTCATGACTAAGTATATTCAGGAGCCTCCAGGTGTTGTTATGTATTCTATACAAGACATCTAATTTAAATTGACTCAGGGTAGTGGGTCTTAGTGAGAGACTAAGTGTCTGGAAGATGCAACATGCATTTCTCACCATTGCCTGAGTCCTCGTGTGAACCTAACCTAAGACACTGTAGAATAGCTTGATGAAAACATAAACAGCTTTTCCTGGAGCTGGAGCCCTTCCTTTTCCAGAAGGGAGATAGAATTGAAATGCATTATTTTCTGAACAAAATTAATTAGATTACACAATATTCAATAACTTAAAGGAAAGATACCAGAGTCAATAACTGTGGAAATTCTGAAAGTACCCTTACTTTTGATATCAGTGGCTATTCCAAGGGGAAAATGACAGGGTAAAAGCTTTTTACATCACAGCGTAAAAATACCAGGACTATCAGCTGTAACCCATGGCTGCCCTTTTACCCAGCTGTAATACACATTTGGAAGATATGTGGTCAGGGCTAAAAAACTACAAGAGACAGAAGGGTGACTGAAGAGGTAAATGCTATGACACAGACATGAACTAAGCTTCCTGGCACTTTTGACAGCCATAGGCACTCATGAGGATTTGACAAATTGGTAGTCACTTTAAAATAGTCCATGTTAGTGAATAATACCACATGATTGTGGAGCATGGGCTTTTGAGACTAATAAAACTAGAACACTGTTAAAAAATACAATCAGACTAGGAAGAGATTCCAAAAAATAACTGGAGAGACCTCAGGACATGTATTCCCTTAAGTGCATGTAGAGATTAAGATGCTAAGGGAGCTTGCATGTGTGGTTCCTGTGAAGATCTGTAGCGCAGATAGGCTCTGAAGTCAGGCAGATGCTCTGAGACAGCTCCACACTCCCTGAAGAAGTCCATACAAAGAGCCTTTCACAAAATGACTTCAGGATCCAAGCCAGTCTCCAGTATTACCTTCTCTAGCACTGCACAATCCTGTATCGCACTTTTCAAGTGCTCTCAAAATTTCTGTTGCTTTTCTTTTCCTTCCCTTTGAGTCAAACAATACAATACAGTGTATTCAGATGTTAATAGGACCATTCGTGTATTTCTTGAAATAGGAACAGACTGCTTTAAAGGTTTTTGCTTTTATATATAGACAGGCGTATAGAGATATTTATACTTTTGTTATGTTTTCCTACTTCCCTTTGTATTGTCTTGTAAACATGTCATGAACTTGATCCTTCATTTCCGAAAACAATAGGAGCTGGATGCTGACTTCAGGGGAAGCAAACGAAAGACGCATCTCTCTATTGTTGCAGCTTTCTTAAAAAAGGAGTTGAGACTTTCAAAACTATTATTTGAAATGAATGTGCATACTGCAAGCAAAATCAGAGCAGAAGGACGTATTTCAGTGACAAAACTGTACTTGCTATCCCATCCAGTGTTTGTAACCAAGGTAATGCTAGGCAGCAGGAAGAGAGATATAAAAGACAGCCCAGCTGAGTGTGAGAACAAAAATGTGCAAGAGATTGAAAGCTTGTAGCTATTCAACTCTACCCCCACCTCACCATTATCTTGTCTGTAGAAGCTCAGCAGCAAATCAACTGGCAACATCCCACTGCGTGTTTGGGAACTGAATGGCTGCTTAGGAAATTGGTCCTACTGCTGCAGAGACTGGACAGTCTATCAGTTTACACTGTTCTGTTGGACTTGGTTTTTTTATTTCTCAGGGGACCCAAAGCCAGTCAGTTCAGAGTTAATAGCTATTCAAATTGCCATACACTTTTAGAGGAGATGCAAAAATGAATGTGTGCCAGGATTTTGGTTTAGATTACAATGAAGTTAACTCATTTCGACAAAGAGATCCTCCCCCTAAACTTCTTTTACATACTAAGAGTTGATAATTTAGGAAAAACACTGCTGATAGGGGTAGAATTACTAGCCTGTCATCTTAACAAAGGACTTTTGGAAATGCATTCCCTTCTTGGGAAAAGGATTCTCCTGCATGCGTTTTGTCTCAGAAAACTTACAAATGACTGTTATAACAAAAAAGCACATAACCAATAGTGTTTTAAGATCTGCAATATTAATATTAAAATTAATATTAATTATACTATATTATTTAATAACTCATCACTCCTAAGTGAAGAACCGTTTTTTCAGCAGTCAGGCAATCAGGTGACATAGGCCCTATAGCAATGTCTCTAATTAAAACTTCCTGATATTCATGTACAGGTATACATTTTACTGTGCCAAAAAATCACACACGTCCTTATATAAACACCAAGTATAATTTCAAATAAGTTTGCTTAATTAAAACACCATTCAGCCTAAGCAAATGTCTGTTACTTCTGCTACAGCAGCAAACACTTTTTCTTTCTTTGTGTTTGTCTGAGTTGGAATTAAGTGAAATACAACATCTCAAAACACCAGCTCTGCAAATACATGGTTTATATGACCTATAGAAATCACAAGCAGGCAAATTTTGGGTTTAATCTGTTGAAAATCCAATGCCATGAAGCACTGAAGAAAAGAACAGTCTTGCCATGCTATGGTAAAGGAAACAGTGATCTTGATAATACAGCCCCACAATGCAAATGACTGAATGATTTTCAGCCAAAGTATATTTAAACAAACAAACAAGCAAACAAGCTGAGCTCAAACTCTCACGCCAGATCAGGTGTTTGTTACAAGGAATGTCAGAAGCCATGTCAGCCAAAGTATAAAAAATTCAAAAGTCTTATTTTGGAATGCTGTCAAAAGCAAGCACGAAATTCTATTCAAAGGCAAACATTATCTGCTCACTGTAATCCATTATAATACTAGCTATTCAATTTTTTGTTCAAGCTCAATGCTCCTAAAATAAACCCCAAAACTCTCAATAGAGATTTCTTGGAACACATGCAAACAAATAACTTTATATATATATTTTTTTTTCTTCATCCAAACATTTTCCCATGTATATTTTCATTCTTTAAACACTACCATTTAATTGTTGAATTCCTTGAGTGTGATGAATCTGGGTGATAAAAGAAAATTTGCAAAAGAAGGGAAACTTCTGTAGCAAAATTGTCCACTTTTCCAGTGAAAAACATAAACAGTAAGAAAAAGACTTTTAACAACCTCTAATGATAAATCCCTGTAATGCAAATACTAATGAAAAATGAATAGTAGCATTTTTAGGACACTTGAATGAAACCATTGAATAGTACCCGCAGATACTTTTTGCCTTTCTCTATAATAATAACGACTTTTCAATATCTTCTTATAGTGTAGAAGAGATTTATAGTTTGTTTTATGCTTTTCAGTTCCAAAAGAAAACACAAGGCAAACCAAGCTCAAAATTCAAAGAAAAAGGGTAACATGTTTCCTCTACTGTATCAAGAAAGGATGAATAACTGTTGTGTACCTAATGTGTAGAGCCATCTTAGTATAGCAAGATAAAGCTTAACTCCTAGAGTCCTTGTTATTTAATCCATTTAGTTCTGCCCAGGGATCACATGAATTTATAGAAACCCCCTGTTACCCTCTTTGTTGACTTCCATCCCTGCTGGGAGATCCCCATCTGCTGGGAAGTGAAACTCTGTCCTGAACTTTACCTCATTTAACAGTGTCACATGTAAATCCAACTTCTTCATTTATTACTTTGACAGAGCAGATGGCAATGGGCTTTTAAAAGACTGCAATGTTGCTTAAAACCAGCTATATTTGTAGAAATAATAGTTTTAGCTGCTTGGATTCTAGTACCTGATTTTTAGGAAAAGAGTCTGACACAGACAATAAAATTTTTGAGCCATCAGTACTTAGTGATGCATTATAATTCAGCTGTTTTCAAAAATCATATTGTGACCAAATAATCATTCATTAAGACAGAAAATACTTTTTTAATGGAGACTTGAGACTCATGTTTGGTGGCTGATATGAGTGACTAGTTTTCTAATAGCCTTAATCACTGGAGTATTTCTTTACTTGTTCATTTAAGACCATTAATGAAAATGTATGATGTTAAGCCTAATATCTACTAACCCTTGATGACTGTTTTGACTTCCAGCATTGTCCTATAAATAACTGTGAATGACATGCACTGAAAATCAAAGAGTATTATTTCACTGTGATTAAAGAGAACAGGTTCACCCAAGACTTTCTTTTCATCCAGTAAACCACAGAGAAATTCATTGTTAGCTTGAGTCAGATGTAATGTGCTTCAAAATGTCTTGTCCTTAAAAATCTTACCCTAAATGCATAATTCAGTTTTAAAAATAACTCGACCTCAGCCAGTGAGTTTGCTTATGGAAGACACGTAATAAGATAGGGAACATCAAGCACAGTCGCAGCATCCTGGGCTCGAAGACTACAAATACTATAAATTATTTGTCCTCAAGATCCAGTCTAATGGTTTGTTCATGTGTCTGTTTGTTTATGTTCAGTGACATCTGAAAGGATTTTTAGCCTTGAAGAAGGAAAGTAAACCTTACCTAGGCAGTGCTGACTGTGCTTTTCTAACTCAAAATATCAGCCAGCTTGATGCTTTGTAAAATTCAAAGGACATGTGTTTATGTGACACAACTGGGAACTTTGGTTATGTTCATCTTGGCCATGAACCTTCTGATCGTGAGTATTATGGCCAAAGGGCACTTGTTGTTCATGTGGCGTGCTTTTGGCATGCAATCATGTCGACTTGTATGGCAGCTTCAGGGTTGAGACCTCATATGAAGTGAACAATCTGTGTTCTTTGTTGTAAATTAAACAAATACTTCTAACATGCACTTTCTTAGTTTTATATCAGGTGTATTAAGGTATTTCAATCTTGTGCCTATGCAGGTGCCCTAATGTCAGATACTGAGTTTTGTAATAGGTTTTTGCCCTTCTGATCATAAATAACATGGTTTAGAAACAAGGATGTCTATCCCCGGAGGGCTTTTATCATGAACTGTGCAGGCCTCCTCTGCAACTACACTGGTCAGACTTCTGTGATACAACACCCTGCTTTTATTAATCATCTGGAGAACATTACACCATGAAAGGTTTGTCTCTCAGTGTAATTTCCTTTAATATACATTGCATTATATTTAAGATTTTTCTTCATATATTGAAACTTTCTTAAGCTTTAATGTCACGCTGATTTTCCTTGATTTTAGTTTCAGATAATTTTTAACATTCTTGAGTTAAAAAATAAACCTAAGGGCCATCTCCTACATGAAAAGCCCCAGGATGATAATCCTGGTGGCTTTCCAACTGTTTCTTGCTGTGTGATACAGAGAAATGTGATGCACCACAGCAAAAGCCAGAAAGCCTCTGTTCTTATGTCATAAATCCCCTAAGGAAAATCTAAGGAAAATTGGAGTCAGGCATGGTTATTCCTGCTTTGACTACAATCTCATGAACACACCTTACCCTTTTCAAGGCAGCTCTGAATGGATAGGTCAGCAGTGATCTCCTGCCTATAAAAGTGATAGGAAATCAGTGGATAATTAATGGGTATGTATAACATAATCCAGCTGAGAATCTGGACTGCAGTGGGAGGCAGTTCAAGTAGTGTGAGGAGCTGAGAGAGGAAGACAGCTGAGTCCTGCTGGTACAAGATATGCTGGAATACATGTACACATGTACACATTGCTGGTGCAATCTAACCATGGTTGGTTTATGATGAAATAAAAATGCCCCTTCTTGTGTTTCAGAGCCTACAGACTGAACTTTATCAGGCAAGACATTATGACTCAGTATGAAGAAAAGTGGTGGATTCAGGACCTTAATTTTTTCCAAAGTTGTCTAGATTAAAATCATCTCCTTCTTTGTATTATACTTAAAACAAACGTAAAAAATGCAGCATGTGTTATTTACATAAAAAGGGAAATGTAATCACTAATGAATGTTAACGCCCTGTGGAGTTTAAAGAAAAAAGAAAAGAAAATCCCCAGTGCAAAAGGATTTAAAAAAACCCCATGTTGGGGTAAGTAAGCTAGCCACTTCCTTTCCTCAATGGTTGTGCTTGTAGGCAGTTCATGGTATTTCGGTAATTCTGACCTTTGTTTAACTACAAGGCTGAGTGTCAATAAAACAAGAAGTCTAAACAAGTAAAGCAATCACTCTGAGTACAGCTAGTTAAAATTTACAGCTAACAGGAAACAGATTGCCACAGGAAAGCCCTCAGCCTGTCCATCTACTGGTACCATACCACCAGCAGAGCTCCTTTTATTCAAATTTCTCCCCATGGTTGCCTCCAATTCTTTTGCAAATCTCCCTTTCCCCTCACAAATTTATAGCCCATTGAGGACTTTCTGTGGGTGGCTTGAAACATCTGGGTAGCAATCCTTCAGTCTATGTCCTGCACCATTCCATTAAACAATGGTGCACAGGCTGCAGGCAGAGCCACCAGGAAAACCAGGAGGAATAATGGAGCTGGTTAACATGTATATTCATTACCAGCCCTCAATTAGGGGGTGAGCGAAGGTGGAGGAGCTCAGAGTCTTACTTTGTCAGCCTTAGAAAAACGTTTCTGCAATTGTTACATCATGTTTCATTAGACTAATTCAGTCTAGGAGATGCTAATTTCCTCCTGGGTGTCAGGCCTATCACTGCCAGCTGCCACTTTTACAGGAGGTTTTGCAGTAGATTCAGCCTGAGCTGGTTGATCTCATATACCCTGGTCCATTGGCATGACAGAGGGGAAGATGTCTCAGAGCACACACAATTAATTTACAGGAATTTTACATTTAAATTAATTTAATGGATTTTAACAGAGAGGGCAACTCTCCCCCAGAGTTTTAAAAGCATTAGGTAGCTAGGATAAGGCTCCCTATTGAACTCTAAATTTAAATATTTATAAGAAATGTCTGTATTTCTAGGCATTTATCTGATAAGCTATGTCTTTTAGTAGATAGCTTTATGCTTTGGAATAACCGGGCAGCGTAAGAGAAGGAAGAGTGGAAGGAACCTTTTTCTACTTTATTCTAGATAGCATAATCATGATAGGAGACTGATTTAGGAGATTTAAAGTTGTATTTGGGTATTATTTGGGTTTGTTCCCTCTCCCCACCCCCATATGTGGATATCTGATGGTGTTTAATGATGGGCTAAAAAAGATATAACATATTCTTCTGTTGTATTTATGTTATTCAGTGTGTAACAGTGTTTGTGAATGACACGTGCTCAGTCAGTTACTTATTTTATTGAGATCTGTTGGACTAGACTAATGTTTGTTTAACTTTGTCAGCACCATTCAAGTGCTGCATGTCATGTTCCTCACTGCAAACTGTGAATGGAGGAGGTATCACAACTTACAGATCTCAGCAATTTCTAGGCAAAATTTTGGTCCAGCTCTAGGCTAATAGTCCCATTTTAGTATGTCAAGAGTAGGTACTTAAATTCTATAAATGGTGTTGATTTTATTGTCTTTATGTTCTATTACAGAGCTCCTATATTAATTCAGGTAAATTTTGGTCGGAGATAGAGTTGAGCCTTTTTTTGAGACTGAAACATGCAGAGTAGCTTATCAAAATATGTTCATGCAGATGGTTCTCTGATGCCACTTCTCTGCCCCCTAACCCTCTAAAAGAAGGAGGAATGGCCAAAAGCAGCATCATTCAATGTAACTTGGACTGTATCATGCCTTGCTGAAATGTCTTCCTAGCTTAATAACACACCTACATCAGGGTAATCTGCTGTGTGCTGCTGTTCTGGGACAACAGATCTGTGATCTCAGAAAGATGCACTCCAGATCCACCCAAGTGGCAAAGCAGAGGTGTGATGATATACCAATCTATTATTACCTGCAGGACAATAAATATGTCAGGCAATGAGGCTAATTCACGCTTGGTATTGATGGGACATGAACTTAAGAGATAACATACAAACATGTCTAACCTGTTAAGCTATAACTGTTTTTCTTCAGTGTGTGCTGAAGAACAATGATGGCTATTAGTCTATTTTTATGGAGAGGACTACTGGCAGGTGCCATAAGTCTCTCAAGAGAGCCTTGGTACAAAAATGATTGACTGAGACAGGCGTTTGAGCACACACACAATTACTGTATGCCATTGCAGAGAAGATAGTAAATGTAATATTAGTTGGGATGGGGAACTGCCTCGGTGTTGAGTATCAAATACTTAGAACAAATCACTAAGACCCTGTCTACACTGCAGGAAAAGCTGTTTCTTTAGAAAAGAATAATCAGTCTGCAGTCATTCTCAGAATAGAAAAACTAGATAAATTTACTGAGAAAATTGTTTGTCTGTCTCTAAAGAAAATGTACATACACAAATGTTAAGCCATACATTACTTACTGAAGAGTAGAATGAGGTTATTATTGAACAAAATATAAGTCATATTTAAAAAAAGATAGAAATCCTGGCTTTTTAAAACACTTTTTGTAGAAATGTGTCTCAGCACTTCAATATTGTAATTATTTTGTCAGATAAAACATGACAGGCATTTAAATCAGAAGTATCAACTTGCAGCCAAAACAACTCTTGTAAAAACTTGCTAGCAGTGAATTTTTAGTGATAATTGATTATAAAAAATATTTTTAAGGCAATTTATTTAGTAGCAGCTGTAAATTACACATTAATTGATCCATCTATGAAGAGAAACAAAGGTGTATGTTTTAGTCCCTTATGGAAATCCTTCAGTAAATCCCTGCAGGATACATATTTCATTGATTGGCATCTGTCTACACTTAAAACAAAGAGAAAAACAAAGGGAAAAGGATTCCCTGTGGTACAACCCCTGAGGACTGGGGAATTTCTTTCTTTTATCTACTGTGGGTGTAAACACGACATCTCACCCTTCCAAACATAAGCTTTTGGTCCTGAAATTAGAGATACTTTGCGCTTCTTGTCACTTCCCAGCTCTCTGTGAAGAGAGGTCCTCTAAGGAGCTTCTGCTTATCTTGTTTCACTTTGAAACCTGTTCAAAGGAAAGAAGAAAGATCCCACTTAGCCTAGTTAGCCTGAGACTAGATCGCTTAGTTTGCTTATGGAAAGGCTTCCCTTTAAAGATAAGAGCCCTTAGAATGTATCAGATAATTTGAGTTAAACTTTTGGGTTGTATGTCTTACTGTCGGTCTAAGTACTTCTGTGGCTGTCTGCTTTAGCATGTGAGCACATCACAGTTACTCTGTTTTGTCATTATAGCATCCCAGTGAGATAAGAAAATATCTTTATTTTATGCCTGGTGAACTGAATCACAGGGTAGGTGAAGAATCTCGCCTGAAGTCAAATGGAAACTAGCAAGCTCTGTGGCTCTGTGGTTGATCTGTGGTACTAAAACTGTGGAGAGCAGTACTGTCTCCACAAAACCCGCCTTTCTTTTACTTTTGGCAGCTGTGCTAACACCTAGTAAATACTTTCAGTTGAGAATTATGTCCAAATCATGCACAGACCTGAATCAGCATCAGTGTTTATTAGGTAGAGGTACAGCATTTTAAGATATTACGCACACCACATATGGGCATATTTTTGTAAGATGTTGAGTGCTGTGCTGTCTTTAATGGCGTGACTATATATTAAGGATTTAGCCTTATGAATAAATTTTTATGGCTTCCAAGGCAAAATAAAAGAACATATTCCTTCAGATTAAAAAAATAAAGTGAACATGTCTTGTCAGATTTTTTTGATAGGAGTATGTAATGATTTATTATGATACAGCTGATTCGCCTCCCCTAAATTGCAATAATATGATGAATTGATCACTGAATTTGCACTGTTGTAAGTTAGCCATGCTGGAATCAAAATGAAAGTGTCTTCTCCAATGAACAGGAGCAGGATCCTGAGTGATGACCCTCTCTAACCCCAAACAACTGCAATAATGTGATTCTGGTCTAACTTTTCCTGTATACTAGCAAGAGCTGGTGAGACCTAGGATTGATTCTACAATGGTGCAGATTTTTGTTCATTTTACATAGGGCTTGGATATCTATGACAACCCATTAATTCAGTTAAGAGAAGGTATCTGAAGCAAGTTCTTTGTTTCACCATTACTGCTGCAGCTACCAGCAACAATAAGAAAGGCAATGACAGGATTTGAATTGAGCTAGGCTACAACAGTACAACATTTGGTGCAGAAGCCCATCCTTCTCAGTGATCTGTGTGAATGACATGGGGAGGGAGAAGGTACAGTCTATGTTCTATCCTGGGCTGCAGCTAGAGAGATTATCAGTGTCTTGGTATGTAGTGGCTGCTACTGATGATGCCTTTCCTTGTCACTCTGCTTATACTAAGGCTCTGTACAGTAGAATAGACCCAAGTGTGCATGCCAATGAAAGTGTAATGACATTGGAGGAAAGGCTTAGAAGCAAAATGAAGTACTGCATTTCTGTTCCAGTTTGGGGAACGATTTGAAATCCTCATCATCAGAAATGTTTGTGCATATACACTCATAAGCATATATATAAATATATATATACGCATTCAACTGTACTTGTATTTTTTTTTTCTTGCACTGTTCTTCCACACTTCAAAAAACAAATGTCAAATTAATAGAACATCATATTGTCCCACACTGCCTTTGGAGTCTCACTTATTCAGGTAGTTAGATGAAAGTTATTTCAAGTGTAAGTATCATAAACCATCTTCTCCCATTGTTTTTTTCTGTCACAAGCAAATTGTTTCTTTGTGCTAGTAGAAGTTCTTCTTTTTTGTTAACCGACTTCTGGCAATCATTAACTCTTAGGCTGACAATGAGCATTGTAAACTTTTGATTAATGAAAAATTGCTTTCCTGTGCTATTTGTCTAACATTAGGCACCAGACTGAGTAGTCACATTGTTTTGTTTCTATCCTTGCTTGACTGCGGGGTAAATGCCTTGATTTTGGGATTTCAATGTCTAGTGTCTTATGTCTAATGGCTCCTGTACATTTCCTTTACCTTTCTGGGACAGTTTAGATGACACAAGCTGAGTTTCCTAACATGGTTCTGAATATGGCTGTCGTGGTTTAAACCCAGCTGGCAACTAAGCACCACACAGCTCCTCAGTCACTCCCCTCCTCAGTGGGATGGGGGAGAGAATTGAAAGGGTAAAAGTGAGAACGCCTGTGGGTTAAGATAAAAACAATTTAATAATTAAAAAGAAATCATAATAATTATTAGTATCAACAACAATAACAAAAATAGTAGGGAAAAGAGGAAAAATAACAGAGAGAAAAATAAGACCTACAAAAGACAAGTGAAGCAAAAGAAAGAAGTTGCTCACCACCACCTGACCGATGCCCAGACAGTCCAGGAGCAGCACCCTCCCCCTTCCAAAGCTTCCCCCCAGTTTTGTTACTGAGCACAATGTCATAGGGTTTGGAATATCCCTTGGGTCATCTGGGGTCAATTGTTCTGGCTGTGTCCCCTCCCAGCCTGCTTGTGTACCCCCAGCCTGCTTGCTGGTGCAGTGGGGTGAGAGGCAGAAAAGGCCTTGACTCTGTGTAAGCACTGCTCAGCAACAGCAAAACATTCCTGTGTTTCCAGCACAAATCCAAAACATAGTCCTGTACTGGCTACTATGAAGATAATTAACCCTATCCAAGCTAAAATCAGCAAGTGACCTTGTATGCAATCCAGATAGATACTCAACATGCAAAGTAGAGATGTTATGACTGTTGCCTTATTGAGCTTCGACTTTTGCTACCATTGTACTTCTCTCCACAATCTCACTCAGATCCTTCAAAAGCACCACTGGCTTCACATAGTTTGTAGTTGCATCATCATTTCACATTAATTCCCATGTAGATGAACTTACCCACTATAAACAGTGAATACTTGTAATAGTTGCTACATAAGGTTTAGCAAAATCAAATACTATAACAGCAAGAAACTGCAATAGTTCTGTGTACCCTTATGCCTCAGTTCTGAATTACAGCATCTTTTCAGGTTACATATCTGACAGTGGTATTTTATTTACTGAATTGACTCTGCTCTGGCTGCCTGATTTTTGGCAGTGTGGAGAAATTTACAGTGATGTCAGTAAATGCAGGAGATTCTCATCATCCCTAAACATGGAACATTTGTGTTAGACTTCATAACTGTAAAACTATAGTTAATGATTTCCCTCTACCCCCAACATTCCTACTATCAAGATAGATATTGGCCTATTTTTTCTATATTGACTGGATAAATTACACTTGAAAATACAATTGAAATATGCCAATTTTGCACTAATTAAGGATCTGATTCAGCAAACAAAATAGAAAAAAACCTGGAGCTAATACTCAGAATGAGATCACTTTGCAGAGGTATTTCTGAGTGAATTTTTTATGTCTATTTTGTGCCTGCAAATTTTGCATATAAGTTCAAAGTTCTGGGAAGTTAGAAGGGAAGAGGTAGAAGGGAGGCTTACCTTGTACAAAAGCAAAATGTCATGAGAATTCCTCCTGTGCAACCATTAGATACCAGAATCTTTTGTGCAATAGTGATTTATTGTGGGAAAGAATAAGAAAGATTGTGTGTATAAATCAGAGTGTTAGCTGAGTTGTGTCTCAACTTCAAAGCCTTCAAACTTCCCTCTACTTTTTACTCTATTCTACAACTTCTTTTCCCAGTGAAAACTGCCATTCTCCATCTCAAGGTCTGCCTTCTTCGATACTTTTTGAACACTCCTGATTATAGCAGGGGTTTTGACCTCTTGCTTACATTCAATGCCTTGCTTGGGAATGTTATAGATACTCTGCTGAGCTGGGCTGAGAAGTGCTGAGCTGGCCTGAGAAGTGCTGAGCTGCTTTCAGAGGGTGATCTTCATTGCTTTGAAAAAACTAAGGGTCATATGGTAGGGTAGGCATTAAAAAAACCCACAAAACAAAACAAAAAAACTTTAAAATGAGGCACAATAAATAATGTAGCTTCATGTAGTGCCTGATATGCAGCTGTCTTTGCCTCTGCAGATGGAGTCGGCAGAATGCCTGAGCAATAATTACCAAAAAGATTTTCCTAACTTTTCTTAAGTTAAATGAACCAACTACTGAAAGAAAATTGTTCACTTGTTATAGAACAACATCAGAATATTAAAGTGGGTAGTATCACGATAAATGCTGATTTTATTTTCCTTTACCTCTTATTAGACTTCAGTGGCTTCAAGGTTAGCCTAGGGGTGTTTTTTTTGGTGAGGGAGGAAGTGAGCTGAGAAAGACTGAAGGTCCTGTGGAGATGGAGGAGAATTTTCTGTCTTTTACCAGTGATTCTTAGCAAACGACAAGCTAATGAATGTGCAAGCATGTGACCATGACAACAGTACAGGAAGAAAAAGCCTCATTACCCATAAAATTGCTGAAATTACTGTTCTCATAGGTTTCCATTGAAGAGATATTGTTTTCCCTAGACTGAGTTCCTGTTACTTGTCCTGGCTGTGGACTTTTTATAACTTTTGTTCAATTTTCATCTCTCTAATGAACACTTACCCAAACAGTTGTACCCATCTTGAAACTCAAAGGTGTGATTGCAAGTCATGGAAACCTATGTGTGAAAATTTAAGTTCTGTAGCTGCTAAGCCTGGGTTTTGGCAGCATCTGCAGAACTCACACAGGATGCTGTGCCAACCTGGGAACCATGCTGATGTTGGTCCACCCTTACTAATCATCAACCTAGCTTGGTTAGAAATGTTCCAGGTATGCCTGCATGAATTTCGACATAATCTCTGTGCTTCAGTATAGGTAGGTACTTTGCCACAGATTCTGCCCGTTCACTAACCACTTCCCATTGGTATGTATGTGGTACCCAGTACTGAATGTAGACTCTAAATATTTTTAAATAGGCCATGGCTTATGGGGCTATCTGCATGTCAAAACTCCTTACATACAGAAGGAACCAAGCTAACTTTTCATTTGCTTTTGCAAGGTAGAGGGCAGTTATGGGTATATGATATTTTATGTGTACACCTTTACATTTAGGCAAATCTTTTGTAGAGCACCTGCTGATTTAGCCTTCTAGAGAGGAGTGCATGGCATGGTCTTTCTGAAGACCTTAATTTCACAGATCCTGTTTTGTTCCTCTGCTGTCATAGAATAGATTGCGTTCAGTGATATGGTTCCTAACCAGGGGAAGAATCACAGTAGTATTGAAGGGACTCTGGACTACAGAAATGAAATGACTTGTTCAAAACCACACAGCCAGGAAGGACCTATGGATGGGACAGAACAGAGAAGGGTTTTTTGTACATTGTTTGCCCTTTATCACTTGTAGGAAATTTCTTAAGAAGACATTTCAGAGAAAATCTGTTCTCCTCCTTCTAAAAATTTTTTTCTTGCCTATTTGTCTCTTCTCTCTGTCTCCACTCTCTCTCCATATTCTCATTCTGCTGCACTGATGTTATCAGACTTTGGTATACCTTGATCCCATTCTAGTCTAATAATTCTTAAACTACTTTTATGCTACATTTGTGAGCTGAATTAAGCATGCCATCTTCCCGGTCATCATTTAAAACCTTAAATAAAACTCAGTGTAACAGTGATCCCTGCAGTAAGCCACTGGTCAGGTCTAGACTAACACATTGTTATTTATCATTAGGCTTTTTTTACTGTATTTGCTTGCCCCTCATTGCTACCATAAAAATCCTATAGTTCAGACACTGGCTGTCAGTAATCAGAGCTAAGACATTTACTTCATTGCTGGTCACTTCAGTACTTTCATGTTCTTCCTGGAAATGGTTGCCAAAAGAAAAGGTTAAGAGTTGCACAGTAATAAGGTCATAAGATTCATAAGGACAGCAATACAAGGGAGAGGAAAACAATGGCAAGGGCAGCTGGGAGATCTGAAATAGTAAAAGTTTGCTTGAGAGAATAACGTCAGTGGCAATGACATCAAGAGGAAATGGGAACAGTTATGAGAAAAGCAGATCATTAGAAGAAAAAGGAAGTGCTGGACAAGGAAAGAATCCAGTATCATGTTCAATTAAATTTGTATCACACATCTAGTCAAGTCACCTCTTCAGAGGTTAAAAAGAAAATTGGTTTGATATCTGTATTTAACAGCTGACATTTCATTTCAGTTAAAATAAAAAAACTAAAAGAAGGATGCAGAAAATATCTTCTATTACTTGTTTGCTTTATAGGTTCTGATTTACAGAGGTCCAGTGGATCTCAAATAGAAGAGTACCACTCTGTGTTACCACAGGCCTGAGATGAGGATGTGATTGCTTAATATAGATAATTTAATATTGTGAACTACATTAAAGATATCTTGAGACAGTCATTTAAGGAGAAGTTTGTGTAATAACATTTGTCACTGTATTCTGCGATATTAAAGAAGAGGCATATTTTGAATTATTAAGCTATACTTCTCTCTTGAGATGTAAATCAAGTGAAGTTTCAGTTCAAATAAATCTCCAAAACCTCTAAGGGCTTCTCTCTTCCTCCTGTACTCCTCCCAATTCAATTGCATTCTTGATTACCCTCCAAAATCTATTCATTTATGCTGATTGTTAAATATCCTCTCCCCATTTCCACTAACTACATCATTATCAGCCTCACTGCAGCAGGACCGTTTATCCTGTCCTTTACTGGGCTCTCATATTACCATCTCTCCTCTCCTCTGACCACTGACCTTCACCTTCTCCACAAGTCCTCTGTCTTTTCTACTGTCAGAACCTCCTTCCCTGTTTATTTCTACCTGATCTGATTTTAACCGGATTTTACTAAATCTCTGCCGGGTGTCAGGTGATGAATAGTGAACCTGAAGATTTCATGTTAATGAATTTTCAAAAGTTCTTTAGTCCTTTGAAAGTGTATTTTGTGGTGATGATGTGAGAAAGTGAGAACAGTTGTTTGTTTTATTTTTTAATTTTTGTATACGGCTTTATATAGAATTTGGAATAAAAAATATTAAGAGGGGAAAATGTGATCAAATTTTCTAAGGCAAAGAAGTGAAAGCAGAAGGACTTTGATTTGGTTGAACACATTTTTATTATTTTATCTTCTTTTATTTTTCTGTCTTTTCTTTTTCCACATCCTTTCAGTTTTTCCACACTTTTTTCTTTTCCTGCCATAGAAGATATGAATGAAGTGATGTATCACTTTTTTGTAGGCTACAAGGCTGGGAATCCAGATCTTATCAGGTAAATGCATTGAGCTACTCCCAGAATTGAACGACAGAGTTCTTCCTACCATACAGAAAAAGATTTTAGGGTTATCTTTGTGGGATATGGTGATCAGCATTCTCTTCCAAATAACAGTCTGAAGCTTTAAGTATTCCTGAAAATTTAAGGATGGTTTTGTTTACAAAACAAAAAAACATTACATGAAAATGTAGCGCAGATGTTTGGGGTTTTTTCTGCTTCCTTTTTTCTGTCTCTGGACAGAAAATGGAAAGCAACTGAAATTTCTCTATACACAGGACAGCACAAAATCACTATGAACCCCTAAACCAGCAGGATGTTGGACATATGCACAACAGGCTGGCATGACCAAGCAGGGTCCTGCTTCCTCCCAGCTCTCAGGGCTGGAGTGGGGAGCTGGATGGTGCAGGAAAGCATACAAGCAGTTGTGCCACCCTTACAAGAAGAATGGAAAAGAGCGAGCTTTTCCCACTCCCTTACTTCAATAGGAATGGGCAGCAGTTTTGCTTTAAGTTTTTTAGGCTCTCACCAGTGCATGAGATCCCCTTTGCTCCCCCCATTCTTCTTAAACCAAGAAGCCAGGCAAAGGTTGCCAGTTTTATGAACTCTATCATGCTAAGAGGGCAGCCCTCTTAGGTGAAAGGAAAAAAAAAAAAAGATCAAAAGTGAACAGGTTAAAATAATCAAGATTTAAATCCTCTCTTAATGTGGTAAATTCTGTGGGTCAAGCTAGCACAGCACTGAAATGGGCAGGAGTGGAAGCTCAGATTTCCCTGGGGTGTGACTAATGTAGCTCTAAACCAACACACATAATCCCAAGCTATTAAAGCACTCATAAAAGAACACTCCTTGAGTATATTAATATTGTGTGAAGTGTGTGTCTGCTTTATGGGATGTTGTTTCTTAGTCAGACTGCCTCAGTGTGGAATATCCCAGTGCTAATGCACCTCTCTCTTTTTCTCTGTTTTGCTGTGCAAGTTTACTAACATTAGTGGATTATACCCTAACGGTTTTAGACCTATGGGACAATATTATATTCAGTTGGGTTTTTTAACCTGGCAATAGTGGAAAAGGCTGTCTGAGTGCTCCTTATTTAAGGCATCATCTAAGTGCTGGCAGTTCAGCAATGTACTGCACATTAAAAAAATTTGTGGCAGGAACTTCTGGTAGTTTTCTGTTTCTAGATAGGTAGACACTATTTAATTGCCATGGTGTTTGACACATCTTGAAGTTACCAGTAAGATTTGCTTCTGACCCATGCACTGATGTTCCAGGTTTTTCTCTCAGGTACAGTGGAGCTGTGTCTTTGAATTAAACAGGATTGGCAGCGTGTGCATTAAATACAAACAGCAGTCTTTCATGTTAGAACTGAAAGAAAGAGCACAGGTTGGTGGGAATTTTGGTATCAAGAAAAAAACCCTAACAAAACAAAGCCTGGCCTTGCTGCAAAAAATTCCACTTCAAAAAAGAAAACCCAGAAAGCGAGTAGTTTTTTTACAATCAAGCGGAAAGTCATGGAGACTCTTGAACTTTTCCTGTTTTTGTTGTGTCTAATGTCCAGCAATTGGTTAAGACTAATAGCCAGTTTCTCAGGGTTACATTAATACTTCAAAGAATTTGACCAAACCACAACTAGGGTTTCCTTTTGAAAATGTTGATGGCAAGTTTGATTAAAACTTTTTATTCCCATAAACAACTTCTGCAGTTAAATAACCCTTTTATTTTAGACTTATTTAATTTATTAAAGTCTCATCTCATCCGTTTGCTTAGTGAAACCATTACTTTGCAAACATTTGATAGAAGAGGGAGTCTGAGATGCTGAAGTGCAAATAAATATCTGTAGATATCTGTAGAATTAAAACCTTTACATCTGCTTAAGAACAAACTATTATTTTGAGCTGAACATTTACAAGAAGTTTGAAAGAAGACAGGATTCTTCTATCTTAGTCTTTAATGTTTCTGTGGAACTACTGGAGCTGGAGATTATTCTTGTATAATGAATGATACATACTCCTAGCATGAAGTCTTCTCTGGGGAAAACTGAGATTTTTAGCCCTGCCTCAAGACTTCCTATTCATACTCTAACTCCTAACTGCCTTAATATATAAATATGAGACTCCAATACTCATCAAGGCATTAAGTTCTGTCTTCTAGCAGATGAATTGTGGACTGTGACAGAAATGATTTTGAAAAATGCCTGTAAAATTGAACACCATAGTACTAAATCATTCTATTTCTTATAATTTGCATCATTCCAAAAGCACTGGGAGACAGAAAACCACCTGATCATCTTAGCAGAGAATTTCTCTGCCATGCAGAGTTTTCCAACAAACAAAATATGTCTCTCATCAATAGTTTATCTTCATACCAGCAGGGTTCATGTCAGGTTAGTTGTCTGCCTGCACCACTCAAGTAGGGTTGCTCTAAGTTCATGCAGTTAGCCCTGCACTCTGCAGCTGCTCCTCCCGTCCTCTACACCCTCCCTTCTTTAAGGAACAGAATTAGGAACATGCTTATGTGAAAACCAGTATAGTCAAAAGAAAGATGGAAAGAAGAAGTTAATTTAACCTAGGACTTACTGAGTGTCTGAATAAACATGGTGTTGCCACAAGGAATAAAACTGTGGGAGTGAGAAGTGATGACTGCAGTGATCGGAAATCGGGACTACTTAATTTTGTGGAAGTGCTGGCTGAAAATGATAGTTGAATTACAATGTAGCTTTATTCTGGGTTGAATATTGGCTGTCTTCCCGCAGCCACTGCAAATCTGGCGTAAAAAAGCCCTGTATAAACATATGCTAGCTAATTTAACAGAAGTGTGTTCATATATCCACTCCTGATCTAGGCAAACTTAAACAGTATGTGACCTGGCAATGCACAGGTGGTTTTGCAGCCCTGGAATTTTTTGCAGCCAGTGTGCTGGGAGATCAGGAGCTGCAACTGTCCATCTGGCGGTGACCTCTGTCTCACACACTGCATACACTGGACTCTGGATGAGCTAAGCATCCAGCCTGCAGTTCTGTCTAGGCATCTCATGCTGTTGCTCTAGAGCCTCATTGATTCAGATAATGTGTTAATGACATCTGATACACATATTCAATACAGAATATAGGTACTGAAGTTCAGTTTGTGCCAATACTGGTCACAGTATCATTCTTCAGAAAGATCTTCTTGATTTCGTTCCTAAGACATAATGGAAAAACTGAAACAGTATGTAGCTGTTTTAATTTCAAATGCCACTTCATTGAAGATCTTAACTATTTAAGTCTTTGAGTAAGTTATAGAAAGTAAAGAGAAATATAAAATCAAAATATGAATATCTATATGATAATAGAGCTGACAGAATGATTAGTTGACGAAAGCAAGCAGTCTTCCTGACTTTTCTAGACGTATCACTCTCTCTGATTAGTTTTCTTTTTTGTTCTTTTGCCACTACATGGTTTCTGTGATGCTGAGGAAAAACCTAGCTTATCTGAACTACAAGCACCTTAGTTAGATCCCTTATAGCTTATAAAATGGACATAAACGTATGTCCAGTGACAAATAGCTTTGGGGTATTAAAATCACCTTTTCTGCTTGAATTTAAATGCATTCTAGTGACCAAGCACTCTGCTGACCTCTGGAGAGAAAATACCTCTGTCTGAATACACCTTATTCCCAATATTGTGAACAATTACTTTGCTGTTTCTTACAATTTTGTTTTCACCATATTGCTCTACTTTGATTTCCTCCTATTTTTCATCCTGACATACACACACACTAATGGTTGTTAATATCCTTTCTAGAAACTGAGTCCTAGTTACATTGCTCTTCAGGTAATAGCTAGAGGTAGGCAGGCATGGGACCATAAAAATACAACCTTTAATCTTAAGGACTTCCTGTTCAGGAAGGGCTAAGTGCAGACCAAATGGCACCAAGCAAACAATGTGACCTGCACTGACTTTTAATGTGAATAAACAATCTGATTAAGAGTTATTCACTGGTAGATACTCTCAGCAATTCTGAAAGAAAAATAGTAGCTCTGCTGATACTGAAATTTCAGTTGTTTCCACTAGAATCAAATGTTCACTGGGGAATTAGACCATTGGATTTCCTTTCCTCAGTTAAAGAAATCAAATAGTACCTTTGCACTCCCTAACATTTGCACCTCATGATCTCTCTTGCATGCTCTAGGCATGAATCTAGCAGCATGTTATTTTCTGGCTGTATTATTAGATTTATTCACAGCCACCATTGGAAGACCCTTCTTTGGAAGCTTCTCCTCTACAGGTCATGTTTGAAGAATTGGATCTTTAGGCTTAAAGACATATGTTTTCAAATCACCGAACTTTATCACATATAATGCTAGGTGTTTAGTCTGGAAATTGGCTGAAGTCAAGCTAGTGCTGGTTCCTGATGCTCTGTTGACACGGTGAGCACCAGGCTTCATGCCAGCGGAAAGCTGGTTTGAGTAGCATGAGGAGAAATCTCTATTTCCTTCCTGAATAATACAGACTGCCTTAATTTCTACTATTAAAAGTATAAATTCCATCTCTGTGACTATTGTATTTTAAGCAGGTTTTTCGCATCTAGGATTGCAAAGAAGGAAATAAAAATTGGGCTAATCTTTATCACAACACAAAATTCATGCCTTACTGACAGTTAAGGATAGGTAGAAAGGTCAAAAAAGAATTTTACCTCATAATTTAATTTTGTAGAGCTGATTTTTTTTTTCCCTGTCAATTGCTGGTTAACCCATTGGTTAAAATGTTAATTTGCTTGGTATTAGGTGAAATATTCAAATACTGTTTTATTATTAATATTGTCAGTGATGCAGGTTTTCATATTTGAAATAGAATAGAATTTCTTTTCCTTTTTTAGCTGGAGTCTCTGCTGACAATGTGACATGTCATGGAGACATGGTGTAACTATATTTTTTGATACAGGTTATTCAAATCCACACCCTTCACCCCATTTCTCTCTTCCTCCCTTCTTCCTTCCTCCCTCTCCCCCCTTTTTATTATAAATTACTGTCATGTAAATTGTCAGTTCAAAGCTTGGACTACAGAATTTCTAATATTCCTCTGTGCAAGGGTTATGCCAGCATTATTCCTATAGCTATCTTGCCATCTCTCAGGCTATAAAATAACTAACGAGGATGAACTATTTTGGCACTTACTTTCCTGCCTCTAATGGATTTGTTAAAAAATAAAATCAGCTAGTTTTCAACAGGAGAAAACCCCCAAACAAATAACACAACAAACCCACTTGAGAAAGTAAGAAGTAAACCCCTCAGAACTAAAGTTAGGTAGAAGTCATTAAGGCTGCTACAGCCTTAGTACTAATTTGCATGTGTACTGCAGGTATGGTTTTAGGCATTCAGGGCTGTACACATAACTTCGAAGGTAGAAATGGCCTCACAGTTGCTTTGAGTTCCTTTGGCTTTTATGGGATTAAATTGAACCTGATCTCCATATAAATATTTTCCCAAATCTCACTGTTCTCAATCACTCCGTTGTACAGAATTGAGCTCCATATTATTTGATTTTTTTATATATTTTTTTAAGGTGTTTTGAAAGTCTTAAACCTGAATACTCTCAGGTAAATACACAGTCCATATGTACTCTAGTCTTAGTGAAAACAGATATAGTTTCATAGACTTAAGTCGAATCTGTGATTTTACATTTCATGGGTTTTAAATATTGTCAGACTTACTACATGCTTTCAAATCTGATTAATATCTCAGTGAGGTGGAAGGATATTAGTAGAGAGAAGGATGAGAAGTGCCTAACAGTTGTCAAAATTAGGTTCCCACCACTGTTATTTAAGGTATTATTTTTACTTGTTTAATGTTAGACAAAACTAGCTTCTTACTAAAATAGACTGTCCTTGTTCAAGTGTCCCCTGATACACTGAAAGCAGCTTCCTTTCAATTTGAGAAAGCCAAGCCTACACTTATCAGAAAAGAGTAAAGCTGTGTGTTTTCTTGTGGTAGGTTTTTTGCTTGTTTGGGTTTATTTGGTTTTTTGGGTGTTTTTCATTTTCTTTCTTCCTTTCTCTAGATAGCTTACTGTAAACCAGAGGTAACTGTAATGCCTTTGATTTGGGAACAGGTATTCACAGAGCAGAAAAGATTTGTTCAAACTTAACAAGATATGTGGTAGTTTTAAAACTTTGAAATGAACTCAGTTGATAAGTTTTATTTCACGTAACCTGAGGTAGTGTCTGCCATGCAAACCACTGTCCTGATACTTTAGAGAAACAGGAAGCAATTTTCACAACTCATTCACACAACCAATGAAATGTGAAATAAGTTCCATGGTTAGCTGAGAATCCTGGATGTTTCCTCTATCTCTGGGTAAGGCAATCTTATTCCCAGGGCATTAGGGTAAGGAGATAAATACAGAGCAAAAGGTATTTATTAAGACCAATGTTACTGTCTGAATAATAGAGGAAAAATGAAGGACTACCCAATGCTTTATAATCTTATTTACATCCAAGAAGCGTTACTGAACATCTGTATTGATGAACAAAAAAACCCAATTGTTTTGTTTCATCCAGACTCCGAACAGTAGTTTGACGTAAAATCGGTGGATACTTATATGGCACAGCAGATTACAGCAGTTACCACGTTCTGTATAGGAGAGGTTGTCAGAAGACTATAAATCTTCATGCAAAAGCAGAGATTGTTGTTAGTGCTACTATAATGTATGAACAAGTTGCTAAGGTGGAAAAATACATCTCTCCTCATCAGAATTTCAATGACTTAAATGAAGCAACCTGAACCATGCATAGAACGATCATAGGATGAAAACTAATTAAATTTTCAAATTGTTTCCCCCCGCCCTTATAGTCAACTTGATTGACACCTAATAGTTAAGCCAGTCCATTTGTTTCTTAAGAGTGAAGCTCCCACAGCAAAAAAAAATACAACACAATAGTCTATGCTGGAGTCTTGTGGGCAAGTGCAGAGAGCATGGAGAAACTCTGATGTGTCTATTGAAAAAGCAGCTGTTTCTGCCTTCACTTCTGACCTGGTAGTGCACTCCAGTATAGCTGTGTTCAGCACCCTTTCACTCCTTACTTGATGCTGCTTGCCATTCAGTGGGACAGAAGAAAGATCTTTACACTGGTTTAAAATTACTTCAAGAAGCAGATGCAGCAATTACCTTTAAAAGCAATAGCTAGATGGGCCCTGAATGGTGGCCTGTTTTTATTACTGCTGTCTGTCCAGGGAGCACTCTTTTATTGCTAGCAATCAGTGTTAGATCTTCAATAGCACTTGACCATTTTTGCTTCAGGCTTTTGTGTGTCCATATGGCCATGTGTGGGGAATGTGAAGATGTATTTGGTTTGCACGGCAAGGTTTTGGTAGGTGGGAGGGCTACAAGGGTGGCTTATGTGAGAAGCAGCTAGCAGCTTCCCCTATGTCTGACAGCGGCAATGCTAGCCTGTACTGTAGCCTATGGGAAGGACTCATGTTGGAGAAGTTCATGGAGGACTGCCTCCAATGGGAGGGACCCCACTCTCGAACAGGGGAAGAGTGTGAGGAGTTCTCCCCCTGCCTTGAGGAGGAAGGAGTGGCAGATACAACGTGTGATGAACTGACCACAATTGCCATTCCCTGTCCCTCTGTGCCACTGGTCGGGGAGAAGTAGAGAAAATCAGGAGTGAAGTTGAGCCTAGAAAGAAGAGGTGGGGGGAAAGTGATTTTAAAATTTGGTTTTACTTCTCATTACCCTACTCTAATTTGATTTGTAATAAATAAACTGATTTCCCTGACTTGGTAATTAATGAGTGATCTGTCTCTGTCCTTATCTTGACCGAGCAGCTTTTCATTATATTTTCTCTCCCTTGTCGAGCCGAGGAAGGGAGTGATAGAGTTGCTTTGGTGGGCACCTGGCATCCATCCAGGGTCAAATCACCATGGACCTTTTTAGGACCCAACTTGGGACATTCATGGTGTCTTCTGGAGCAACTGCTATGTGTATGGAAGCTCTACTTCCTGGGAATTGGCTGGACATTGCCTGCTGATGGGAAGTAGAGAAGAAATCTTTTGGTTTCCTTTGCTTCTGTGTGTGGCATTTGTTTTGCTTTATTAAACTGCCTTTGTCTTGACCCACGAGGCTTTTTTCCATCTTAATTTCTCTGCCTCCTGGCCTGCTGAGGAGCTGGGTAATGGGACATCTTGGTGGGCACCTGGTGTCCAGCTGAGGTTAATCCTCCACAAAAGAACAAATTTCACTACTGGATTAGCAGTTCTTGTCTTGCCTTTTAATTTTACGTTATAGTGCCTTGTATGCATACCACAAAAGGAGGAAGCAATGTGATTCTATGATAAATGATAGCCAAATGGAAAGAATGCTTCAGTCAAATACTGCATCTCTGGATGCAAAATTATTAACATGGTAATTATAGAAAGTATGTACAATTGCTGGCACAGATGGCTTGGGAAATAATGTATACGTACTAAAGTATAAAATATTCCCAAAGAGTTATACTAAGGGTGGTGCAGATTTCTTCACTTGTTAAATTTGTAATATACAACTGCTAGAGCTCAAAATGATAGGGTCAGAAAAATAGGACAGGTATCAATAAGTGTACAACCTCTTTCTTTTTACAATATAACAATTGCAGTCTTCTGGGTTGTGAGGTATTTGCTGAACATATAGCAAACTCATCTTAAGTGGTGAATTCTTTTCAAAAACTTCATAGATAAAAAATTGTCATGCTCTTGACCCATAGCTTTTCAGATTCAAACATTTTGACTCTTAGTTTTGTAAGTGGTAATGAGCAACCAAGGACTGAAAAATTGGGACTAGTGATAGTAAATACAGAATTCTGTGGTAATTGAGATCCATGTAATTTCATTAATTTAAGTGAGATTTCTCAGATATACCAAAGGCTGGGTGTGCTGTACTATAATTAACTCTGTCAATGGTTATTGATAAGAACAATGATATATCTTACTTATTTTAATAGAAAAGTTTAGCGGGGGTTTAGAGAGTTTTTATGTAGAAGACAGTTGTTGTGTTTTGAGGTATTATGATAAAATAATTTGAGTTGTGCATTTTTAATCAAAGCTGCAACCTCTTTTTTATTCCTCTGAAATTCCAGATACATAATTTTTAAAAAGTCAAAACAAACTAAACTCTTACTTTTATTCTGACTGATCTCACAAACTACAAGTCATAAAATACCTACACCAAAGAACTGAACATCATACCAATTTTATTTTTTTCCTAATTTACTCTCAGCTGCAAATCTAAAACCAGTGATGTATGATGTAGTGATCAGTAAACAGCAACTAGATATTAATAATGTCCTATTTATCAGTGTAGAAACAATAATGACAAATGTTTATTTGTGAAAACACATTACATTGCGTATATTCAAACTGACCATAGACATAGCATTATCTTCAGTTACCTGCGACAGTGAAAGATGTCTATCCATATGCAGAAAAATATATTTTGCTTTCAGTAAATAGTAGTTTTGGGAATGAGCTTCTCAGAAAATAATTTACTGAGGAACAGATGGGATCTCCACAGTTATATACCATAGCTTTATAAATATACTACCTAAATTGTAGATAACTTCACTCATTCAGAAGTGCTGTTCCTTGAATTGAAATCATCAATCACCAGAGTCTGGTGAAACAGTGGCATAAGAAATTACTGGGAGCAAGATGTGAAGATTCAGAGATTGTAAAGCTGTTGGATGAAGCGAAACTTGTGGGATCTACTTTTCCAAGCAGGAGTGTAACATGAATTTGTGACTGAATCAAGTTATCTCTGCAAATAATCCACAGTTTCTAGATGTTAAAATACAGTAATTGATTTTATGGTGTGGGGCAAGAGAAATAATTTGATAGCGGTCCAGATATTTCATGTCCCACATGACATCCTTGTCCCTAAACTGGAGAGACATAAATTTGATGGATGGACCACTCGGTGCATAAAGAACTGGCTGGATGGCCGCACTCAAAGTGTTGTGGTCAGCGGTTCAATGTCCAGTAACGAGTGGTGTCCCTCAGGGATCAGTGTTGGGACCTGTCTTGTTCAATATCTGTGTTGGTGACATGGACAATGGTGTTGAGTGCGCCCTCAGCAAGTTTGCTGACGACACCAAGCTGTGTGGCTCGGCTGATACGCTGGAGGGAAGGGATGCCATCCAGAGGGACCTTGACACGCTTGTGAGGTGGGCTGATGCCAACCTCATGAAGTTTAACCAAGACAAGCGCAAGGTCCTACACCTGGGTCAGCACAACCCCAGGCACAGCTACAGGCTGGGCAAAGAAGAGATTCAGAGCAGCCCTGTGGAGAAGGACTTGAGGGTGGTGGTTGATGAGAAACATAACATGAGCTGGCTTCAGTGTGTGCTTGCAGCCCAGAAAGCCAACCATATCCTGGGCTGCATCAAAAGAAGCGTGACCAGAAGGTTGAAGGAGATGATCCTGCCCCTCTCCTCTGCTCTCGTGAGACCTCACTTGGAGTATTGTGTTCAGTTCTGGTGTCTTCAACATAAAAAGGACATGGAACTGTTGGAGCAAGTCCAAAGAAGGGCCATGAGGATGACCAGGAGGCTGGAGTACCTGCTGTATAAAGACAGGCTGAGAAAGTTGGGGCTGTTCAGCCTGGAGAAGAGAAGGCTGTGTGGAGACCTCATAGCAGCCTTCCAATATCTGAAGGGGGCCTGCAAGGATGCTGGAGAAGGACTCTTCATTAGGGACTGTAGTGGTAGGACAAGGGGGAATGGACTTAAACTTAAAAAGGGGG
>NW_009940463.1:25627-26233 GCF_000696875.1 Nestor notabilis | reverse complement strand
AGGGGGGTTGGAACTAGATGATCTTAAGGTCCTTTCCAACCCAAACCATTCTATGATTCTCTGATTATTTGTGTTTAAAGAAACTGAACCAGAAACAACAGTCTGTGTTTTCCTGAAGTGTTCTTCAAATCTCAAATAAGACATAGGATTTTAAACTAATGACTGCTTTTTTGGACATCTTAGAATTATATGTGTCACAAGGATATTGAGTCCAGGGGACTATGCTGATCTGAAATAAATCCCCTGAGTAGCTGTAGGTGTCTCAGAAACAATGGGCTCAATCTACTGATACTTTTTTATTGCACCAAATTGATTAATAAGAGATATACCTTTATTTAGCATTAAAACAGAATTAAATTTACAGTGCTAATATTTTATAGAGTGGAGTCACAGAAAAAATATGTGAAGCGTGAAGCAACGTCTAAGGTTTCACTGACTTGGTGCTAAAGTATTGCCTTTGAGCTTCTAAGAGTTAAATTTCCAAATACTTTTCACCTGTAAGTTTCAGACAGTTTCTAAGATTTTGTATTTTTTAAGATCTGATGCCAGGCAATAAGCTTTCCCCAGTTTATTTGGTTTGATGTGTAACTTTAGGGAAGTTTCTAG
>NW_009940463.1:0-25596 GCF_000696875.1 Nestor notabilis | reverse complement strand
AAAGATTGGACTTGGGCTCTCAATCTAAATAACTACTTGCAAAGAAGAGGAGGTTGGAAGTAGATACGAACTTGCATTATAATTTTACCTATAATAAAATAAAGAAGAAGAAATTAGTGATAATGCCATAATTTTCAGTGTTTTGAAAATCAGGATCCTGTTGTTTAGCTAGTGGATGTTGGTGAGAACTGATTGTTTTTAATGAAGCTGTGTTTGTTTAACCAGCTAGAGGTCTGGTCTGTGTTTTTTTTGTATTGTAATAATGTCTGTCGGCTCAAGCAAGTGCCAGTTGTGTGAGAACAGCTCAAAACAATTGGTTATATAATGTCCCTGCCTTAAAAATCTGTACATCTAGATAAGCAAGAAAGATTTAAAAAGTACAAAACCCAAGCATCTGGATTTTACACCCATTAGAGTACAGGTCGTGGCTTTGCTAAGAAAATTAAATTCCCAGCATAAAAAGGCAATTTTGGAAACTAATAAATCAGAGGTTTTTTTTTTTTCTTGGCGGTTGCTTTCAGTGGCATATTAATTTCTCTGTAACATGCAACTCCATTTCTTTCCTCTCAGAAAATGCATTGGCAAGACAACCCTTTCCTCTCCTGTGGAGTGACTGACAGGGCACTGCCAAGGAAGGAAAATGATTTTCAAAGTCTGACCTAAGAAAAAACATTTCTTGTGCTCTCACTAGACTTCTATTGCTTCAGGTGTTACAGGAAAAACAAATCAACTCAACTGCTCTGGTTCTTAATAAGAGTATTATTAAGATCCCGAAGCATAGCTGATACTGCTCTTCGAAACAGACCGAGGAACTCCAGTCATTTATTGATGCATTCTCCGTGAAGGGATTATGTTTCACTTTGTTTGAAGGACCTGAGAGCCCTTATTATTTTTGTTTGCAGAAACACTGTGGTGCACATGAAAGAGACACAGAGAAAAAAACCTTTTTTTTTTTTTTGGTTGGGGGAGAATGGCTGGCAGTTGATTGCCTCTTTTTTTTTTTTTTCTTTTCCATTTGAAAAAGCTTCTTGGATGATTGATTTCTGATTTAGATTACCACATCCTCCCTGTTGTTCCCTGTTCTGTTTACTGAAATTTTCTAGCTGCTTTGTTCGGCTGACATTCAGGATATTGATAAGGTTAAAGATAATGACTGAGTTGCTTTAGTGTCCAGGTAAAAATATAAGTCTAGCTTATTTTTATATAGCCTTTCCTCCCTTCCATCCAGAAAAGACAAAAAAATTTACTTAGGGTGATAAGAAAGAAAAACAAATGAAAAAATATAAAAGAGAACCTCTCTCTTTTAGATTGCCTTTCCCTGCAGCTGTCCTAAGTCCTTGCGCAACAATACTTATCGTGGAAAGCAGATGCAGCACTTGGTGGGAAGACCGTGTGTTTTTATGAGACATTTTGTGCACACGGCAGAAAACCCACAAGCTAGCCATCACATCGTCTCTTCTCCTGGGGGTCAGCAAGTGTGGGCAGCAACTGTGCCCAGGTCACACAGCTCTGCGGAGGCTGCTGAGGTACCTGACCTCCTCAGCAGTTGAATACCATGTGAAATGTTTGGGAAAGGGGTGAGGAAAGGCCCACGGGAGGTTTATGGGATCTCAGAGACCACAGTAATTCTCCAGATTGGGCTCACTGTGCTTTCAGGAAGCTCGGTTGAGTTACTACACCTGAAAAATTGTCTTTGCCATGTATCTGTATGTCTGTACCAAAATTTTTCATTCCATTTTAGAGTAGCCAAACAGAATATTTATGGTCTAATCCGATTCTCTACATGTAAGACTTGAAAAATACAAATTAAGGCCTCCATTGTAATGAGGAGGATGTTTTTCACACTAGGACTGCTGAAGTACAGTAGTTCAACTCGTCTTTCTCATACAGTTTAAATTGTAATTACTCTTGTGCTTTCACTTATCCTACCTTCTTTCTCAGTGTGTGTCAGCCCTTGACAAACTGTTCATGACAGCTGAGCAGGATTTAATGTAACTGGAGAATGGCATGAGATGCACAAGAAATTGCAACCTTTGCACTGTTCCACCTCTTTGTCTGGCATAATGGGGGATTTACATTTTTGGTGCATGCCAGCCAAAGCTATATGCTGATGAAAACTAGGGAAGGCCAGGATGCTCCTGCATCCCTGTCGTATGTCCCTTTCAAATGCACCCCATAGCTACATCCAGTTGTGGATACCACTGTGGATACTTTCATGTTTAACTTTGTTTACAGTGTAATTTACCTCTGCATGCAAAATAATCTGCAAGCATGTTAGAGATTTGCACAGTAAAGCAGATTCTTATACCTTGATAAGTAAAGGAAATATTAATTTTATCAGCTTTGCCAGATGCCCTGAAAAAGTGAGGTGGTGTGTGAATTTTGCAGTCTCATATCTCTAGTGACAAATCAAACCAGAAAAGAATACATTTTCTTTCCCAAGAAGATTGCAGTAATTTAACACAACTTTTAAGACTTCACTGAAAAACAAAAACACCGTTGTTTTTTGTGTATTCCACTTTATTAATAATACAAAATGTAAGCCATTGAAATATTACTCAGCCTGATTTTTCATTTATTTGCTGTAAAATAGTAAATAGTAGAAACTATTTTCACAGGCATAGTTTCATAGGTTATGATAGCTTTCTTCTGGATTTACAGGTGGTAATATAGTATAGGGTCATGACTTTTACTGTAAAGAGTGTATTTGAATTTAAAGGAAGTCTTTACAGACAGCTATTAAGCTAAAGGTTATAGAGAAAAAAATAGAGTGACTTGCTTAAGCTATAATAGGACCACAGCAAAGTGGAAGAGGAAAGATATTTTTAGGCTCTGAACTGCTGGCTTTCTTCCTGTGTCATGATTCCTCCTGCTCAGACCTGACGTTTTAGACTGTATTACAAAGAGTTTTGAATTTTTTTCACTCCTAAGTTTAAAGTTTTTGCAAGATAAGCTCAGCATATTCCTGCAGTTACCTCTTTTGATAGCAGTGTAGAGAAAAATAGTAAGATATGGAAGCATTATAACCTAGCTGAGATTTTTGAAGATTCCTATAAACATAAAAAGGTGTAATTTGTTCTGCTTTATGCTTGGTCCAACTATAAGTCCAAATGTGTGACGCGACCCCCTGTTTGGAGAGTGGAGATTGTTTAATGTCTTTAAAAGATAATAAGAAAAATACAAAATACATAACAGAGACAAAGCTTCTGCATTTCAGTTCAAGTTCTGCAGTGCTGGGTTTCCTTACTAATATGTTGAAAGTTTCTAAGTTTTTATTGGTATCTAATGGATTTCAAGGTATCTAAGAAAGCTCTGTCCTTTACATCTCTAAAGACAATTGTAGAGAGATACTGATTCAGAAGTGCTAACATTCTGCTTCAGCTCTTTATTCTTGATAGCAGAAAAAATATCAGGGAGACCTGAGGAAAATCAAAGAGAATATAAGGATTTTAAAATAATACATGAAGTAGGGAATGTCTTTTATCTGAACATTATACTGAAAAATATCAACTGATCAATATCAACACATCAGCTAGATGTGTGGATCAATCTACCCTTCAAAGCTGTGAAAACCATCTTAGGTCCTCTCATATCAACAGTATGAGGCTAATATACACTAGGTGAGAATCTCCTATGAAATACAAAAGAAAAATCCACTGCAAAATTAAGTTTTCCACGTAACAATGTGGAATAATAGCATATTGTTTAAAGACAAAACCCTTTGTTTGAATCATATGCTGACTTCTGATGGATAATATACTGTGCAAATTAACTTCCATATTGATAAGCACTTAAAAGAAGGTTCTCATTACTTGAACAAGAATGAATCCTTTTTTGATCTCTCTCTCTCTTTTTTCAAGACATGTTGCGTTGAGACTTTATTTTTCAGACATAATTAATTTGATTTGGTTGGTATACCATACAGCAGAATTTAATATAACTATAATTAAAGAAAAACAATTTAATCTCAGACTCTTTCATTATGACCAATTTGCCATCTAAAGGCTCTAGCTGATGCAGTTATCCATGTTTTTTGTATAACCAGTATTGATCATTTGTTGAATTAAGATTAACTTTCATAGATTTGGTCTTGATACTTTTTTTTCTTCATTAAGCCTTAGCACAAAGAAAGAATTCATTACAAACATACAAAATAAATAGGGAAAAGACCTATAAATTGTGACCATGTTATATAAATATCCAAATTTACTTACTGAAAAAAGGGGCCATTATTTCTAGATTCTTTAGAAATAATGTTAGGCCTGTTGATTAAAATCCTACTGCAATCACTTATTCATATAGAGAATTTTGTTTGTTATTAAAGTGTTGCTTGATTAACATGTGTAATCAATCTGATGTTTTTTGCCTCAGATCCACTCAAGAGATTTAGATGTGTTGTGCCTACTGACTTTGAGAACCACTGAATAGTTTAAAGACAAGAATAGTCCAAAAGACTTTTGTAATGAAATAACTATTATTATCCACAAAAAATGTTCTATAACTAATTATTATTTGTAGCATTTTCATTAAAGAAAAAGCTATTTTCTATAAAAAACTGTAATAAGGAACAGTTTTTGGTAGCATATCATTTGTTTTTAATGGGCACTCAGAATATTTGGGTGTCCTGCAGAGGTTTAGTCCTCTTAGGAAGAAAGTCCTCTTCCTTTCATGTAGCAAGCACTTTATAAATCAGTGAAAGTGGACTGTGGCCATTGTATTTTCACCCTTTTTGCTTCAATACTTTTTTTTTTAGCTACACTTAGGAAAACCAGTTTGTAGGCTTCCTATGTTAGATGAAAGAAGGTAGTCTGACCCCATGCACAGAGGATGTGATAGAACAGCATAAACCAACACCTGAGTAATGGATAAGATTTAGAAAAGGTCCTCTTGCATTTCACATTTAAAACCAGTAAAGTGCACTGTCAAAGAGCTGGGTTACATGGACCACTAGTTTGATTTAGAAACTTCCAAATAGCTTTCACTACAACTCTGACATAGTAACTTGTAACATCTGCTCTGGCAAATTCACCTATTGATGACATGGTATAGAACCTGCACGTCCTTGAAATTACTTCTGTTATAAAGACCTTTAAGACTAAAAAAGATTGATAACTAGTATGAGTCATGACAAGTAGCAAACTGTGTGTCTAAAAAATATTTTCCATATATATATCTTATGGCAATTGTTATACAGATGTCTGATGAGCATTTCTGTGGGGATGAGAGAACCTGCAAACACAGCCAAAAATCCTGAAAGGCAGAATGTGGGAGAATTTCGATGTCTTTGGTCAGGAAGTCAGACAGAACCAGGCCATCTGGGACCTGCTGCAGGGAGATTTTACTGCTAAAAAAAAAAATTTAAAAGATTGGACTAAAATCGTGCATAGCAAAATAGGAAAATTCTGTAGAGTTTTGCAAATCTGAGGAATTCCTTGCAAAATGAATTAGGAAAAAATCTTACCTCATCAATTTTTTAATTTCTAACCACTTTATGCCTGTAATCTTTACTCCAGCCTTTCAAGGAAGGCTAGAAGGTGGAACCGAAGATGGAAAAATTACAATATCTATGTTTAAGGGACATTTTTGACTCACAGTGTTCATTACATTTCTGCTTTCTTTTTTTTTCTGGTATGTCTGCCCAAAGGAAAAGCAGTAATCTGCCTGTTTTGTGACAACTGCACTCCAAACATTGCAATGGACCATTTGATTACCAACTGTGTGCTCAGGGAAAGAAGAGTTCCTGTGTGACGGATCTGATTGAACAGCCTGCCCATCCCCAGCTGTACCTTTGATGGGAGGTACTAAGTGCTGTAGCGTGTGCCTTTGCTGTCCAATACAGGCATAAATAACACAAATAGCCCCTTAACCACCCACCCAGCCAACTCAAATGTCCTCTGGTGGAAACTATATGATGAAAGAATTTCTGTGGGAAAAAATTGTCAATAGATGAATTTGATTCCTTTTAAAGGAGCATATAAAAGAAATCCACTCAGGCCAAATGCAAGAAAAAAATTACTTTTCTCTTGAAGGGTTTATCTATTCATTTGATTGTCTCTTCTAAGTGAGCTGTAATTAGAGCTAGTCCTCTTCTAACCCTTGTGCTAATGAGGCTTTGCTCACTTCTATTAGGTGACAATGCATTGTATTTTAATAAGGATCCCCTGGCCTGGCACGGCAGGGCCCAAAGATAAGGGGAAGGAGAGCAAAAGGAAATGTAAAGAAGTGGGATCAGCAGGAGGTCCCCTTCTTGGCACTGGGCTCCACAGGAAGGCAATGGCTAACTTTGCCTTAGAACTGTCATTTGTATTAACTTCTAACCCATCACCTTCCCTGGTAGGCTAGCTTTACTCAATGAAGCGGGATGGATCCTTGGCTTGGCCTTTCTATCCCCTGTTTCAGCAAACTGAATACAACACAAAAAGTTCACAGGGGAAGCATTTGGGAGATGGTGTTAAGGATAGGGTCAAAAAGAGCTTTTAACTCATCTTAACATTACTGTCCTTTTCCATTTCAACTCTTATCTGCCCATCAAGTCTTTCGGTTTGCTCACTCATGCATTGCAAGAAAACCCCCACAAAACATAATAAACCTCGAAATGGAAAGTATATGTGTTTTGAGATATGCAACACTCTGCATGCTTGTTTGTGTGTTTTCTCTCTGTATGTTTTGTTGTTTTTTTTTTCTGCTGATTGATTCCTGGTTGGATCAGAATTCTTTGATCGATTCCACGTTTGTGAATGCTGATGCAAATTGGGGTAATTTCTTTGCCATTCAGTAAAGTTAGCAGCCAAAAGAGAATCAAGCCTTTTGTATCTTTTGTGTAACAGTCTTACATCTCAACCAGGAAAATCTTTTCTAACCAAGTCTTTGTAGAGATACTGGAGGCTATTAGAATGGGACAGATAAACAGCTCCCTGAATGGCAGAAGGTGGAAAAGCATTAGTCTTTTTTGCTAAGTTCCTATCGATGACTTCCCAGAATCTCTGAGCAGAATATACTTAGTCTTTTCAGACCCTACCTTGGGATCTTTCAGACCTCTAGGGGCATGATTCTGTTCTGCCTCAAATTCCAGAAGATTGTTTACATATCAATGAAGTGAATGCAGTACTTCACCATTTTCACTCAGTTTGCTATCCACCTCTCCTTTTATACCTATCTGTAAATGCCTTTACCAGAATAGAAAACATGGAGGAATCAAGCCAAAGACCTTCCATGAAATAGTAAGACATGTATCAGATGTTATTTAGCCCTTCAAATAACGCGGCATGCTCAATCAGTGTCCTTGCTGGTGGGACATGTATTACTGACCACCTTCCTGTAGCAGATACTGTTGCGTGATGAAGGAGTTGAACAAATGCTATGGCACCTGTTTGGTCTACTGATATTGTAGACAATTAGGATTTATAAAGATATAAGACATGCAGTTTGTTTATGTTCAGACTCAAATTCACACAAAGGACATTAGTTGAAATAAAACTGGTATTTAAGTTCTGCCCCTACCTTGTGTGGACATGACAGGGACCAGGATGGCTCTAGGTGGCTTGATCAAAGGCTTCCAAGGTATTCTAGTAAGTTTTGTGAGTTCATCTATGCAATGAACCTGCTTTATCTGCCCTGGCATTGGTTCTGTCACCACAGAAACATATACTCACTTTAGAAACTGGTTTTTTTTGTGCCTGGATGATTTCCCTAGGTATGATTTCAGATGGCTGGAACAATGTTTCCTTAGTCACCAAATAACTGGGAGGTCTTTCTAAATATCAGCAGGCTGCCATGATCAAAGGCCATTGCAAGACATATTCCTTAAGATCAACAAGAGTGTTTTCAATCCTAGATGCTTTTCTTTGTCTGGCTGACTAGCAGGCAGTTCATGGCCTCCACCATTGCCTAGTACAATTCTCCACTGCTGTCCCAGCACCTTGTCCTTCCCTGGGCACCAGGCAAGTCTTCCAAGAGAAGATTCAGAGTTGGTATTTGTGTAGACAACCTTGGGCTAGAGGATTTCCACAAGCACAAAATATATCTTTTGCTGGCAAAGCAGAACATGTTGAGGTCTTTTGAACTTTCACAACTGTCAGTAGCCAGCTCAGTCTTCTTTTCCTTTTCCTTGGCTGTGCTAGTGACCTGCTGTGCCAGCTACCTCAAATTGGCAATGTGTATTCTCTGACTGGAAGTTGGGCATGACGCAGGATCTTAATTGCCTTAACAGAAGTGTTAGCATGTAACATAGACCTGACGTTGGTGCATACAGCTCTCCTGTCCATTCTGCCACCTCCCCAATTCTCTTTCACATTCTCCATCTCCATTGCACTAGACACCACTAACTCTATGCTGGAAGACAACCCGCCACACCTATGGCCACACCATGGCCATTTTTCCCATCAAGAGTCCAGGTTCCCTAAGGAATAGAGGCTGGATAGATGGCAATGTCATGACGGAGGTTTGGAGAGGAAAAGGGTAAAAAGAGAGAAAATGAGACCAGAGGTTGTACGATAAGCTGTATTTTACCCATGGTTGTAATAGAAAACTCTTTTATGTCTCTTGCATGCAAACAAAACAACAATATTTCATGTGGTTTGTTTTTTTGTTGTTGTTTAATTGTCTTTTAGTTAATTTTTCTACTGTATCTAGGCCAATTACACAGGAGTCAGAAGCAATCAGAAGTGGTAAAATATTATGGCTATGTAGCAGCAATGAATCTATAATAATGCTGCAGTCTTCATTACTGTGGACTCTATCTTTTACAACCTTACCCCCAATAATTTTCCTTAACATTCTCTTTGTGTTACAGCTGAAGAAGAGATAAGGATTTCAAAATTATTTAGATGTTGGTCTAATGGCAGAACAAAGTTTAACTCATTTAACTTCTTAGTGGAATTATCTAACCTCACTTAATCTCTCTGAGTTGGACACATAGGTGTCTCTTAAGTAAACATGGATAGCAAGTATCTAAAAAGAGTCAGAATTAGCTATCCAAGCACTGAGACAAATAGAGGACATAGTTAACACACTGAAGCAATTGTTCTGACCGCTTACTGATTCACAAATTAATTCTGTACGTGCTTTTGCTTCAGTCACTTGCAAGACTGAAAATCTGCTGCAATTGAAGATGCAATGAAACCTTGCCTTTTGGTGGATGGTTGGGTAGATAAACAAGTTAAAAAGCAAGGAAAGAATTTTTTTTCTTTTTTTTTTTTTTTTTTTTTTTTTTTTGTGGCTTTAGCAACTGGTCTTCCCAACAGGCTAGAAATAGGTTCCTACTCCCTTCCCCCCCTGTCTCCCCTGCTCCCATTCCACTAGGCTCTTGAACTATGAACTTACTGCTGGAGCTGGATACCCAAGACATACCAGCCATTTTTTACTTTGCTATCTGCTTTAGACCATATCTTTTTGCTCTGGTGAGTTATTTAAAGTCCTTGATATAGTTCAATTTACTACCTTTGTGTTTAGAGATTGTATCAATGTTAATGTCCATACCTGGTGTCTCGTTTACCCATGGGTTGAAAGCACAGTTCAGACAATTTATTCAGCTGTTGTAGAGCATGGGAATTTCATTAACTATGAGAAACAGCACAGTCATAGTCAGGCTATAGTCCTCACCTTTTATTGTCTGTCTTTATCCCAAAGAAGAGGAATCATGAGATGAGGAGATGAAGGCTGCCTGTAGCATTGGTATAGAGGTATCACAGGGAGGGCTTTTTCCCTATATCTTGCTGTATTAAGGACATTCCTGTCAGTGAGTGTGACATGCTTAATTCCTCAAGATTTCTATAAACTGTCTTTTTGCTAAGAAAAAATGTTTTATGATTTCTAAGAAGAGAAAATACCCCAACTACTTACATAGGATCAAGACTAAGCCTGATGTTTCTTTCTTTACTTTCCACTACATACCTGAATGCTGGTCTTGTCTTAAATGTTATACATCTTCTATAGATTTTCAGTTCCTTAAAAAATGGATTTTATGTTGTAGAAGACAAGATAATGCCTAGTAATTACCAAATATACTTTTATCCTCATGAATTCAAGAGAGTTGCCGAAAGATAGAAGTGTTTATATATGTGACAACTATTGCCCAAATTGGGAAGAGTGTATTACTCACATATTTAGTTCAAGAATAATCAACCATTTGCTTTTTTGAAGTCCTTTACACTTTTTATGCTTCTTACAAAATCAGAGATTTAAGTCCCCAAAACTCATATTTCATGAGTACGTGAAATCTCAGTTCTTTGTTCTTATTAGCTATGTACAGGATAAAAAGTATTTTTAGAAAATAATATCCTAATTAATGTTTGATTACAAAAGCACAAAAATGTTACACACAAAAGTCTATTCATTTTAGACTAATATCTCTAAGACTTACACAGCTGTATTTTTGTATTAACATCTGTGTAACATTATATTAAGAAGTTACAACATATTAAAATGTTAATTATAAACATGATAAAAAATACTGTGTGGCTGTATTAGTTCATTCATAATCAATGAGGACATATGTTAACTCTGATGATCCTTCATATACAACTGAGTTTAAAGTGCTATAGTATTTTAGAATTTGTCTCCTTATTGGCTAATACATGCCATTGTCTAATGTATCTGCTTACCACATTTTCATTTTGGAGAATCACTAAAACCTGAATCTGCTAAATGCATAATTGTCAAGTTACAAGATTTTATCATTTTACTTTTTTTTCTGTTGTGGAAATAAACAAGACAATTACTGTTGTTTAGTGCAAAAATTGGCAAACAAACTGCAAAGTCTTTATCATCAATTTGACCCTTAGGTCAAAATTGTGTGCTTTCTTAAGTATGTTTTTTGTAACACTTGTTCTTTTTCAAAAAGAAGAAATAAAGTAACAATGAAGATCTTTGAAAAATCATTTATCAGACTACAAGCCCCCTGGTGTGTTGAACAAGGAAGAAATCATGGAGGTAACTTCTGCCCCAATGGATCGCAGATCCAAAATCTTCTCTGTAAACAAAGCCTTTCATTTAGTACAACTGGATCATAAAGTGACAAGTTTTCCCCTAGAATTTAGCCTAAAGCTTCTTCTGGTCAGATTAACTCTGTTGTATTCAGCTGCAGACCTGGATTAACCCCTAAAAAGCTCTGTATTGTTTCTCTTCATTGCATATATCCCCATGTCTCCTATTATCTCCTTTTTACATCAGACAAAGTGATACAAAGTTTAATCCATGATAAGCTTTTTTTTTTTCAGTTTTGCATGTCTGTAAAGACTTCTTCTTTGACAGTTGTTTCCCCTTTTAATGCAAACAGCCCATCCAAATAGAAAACTTTGTCAATAGATTTTGCTAACCTGAAACACAGAGGGGATAGTTAGCAGAAGTTTCCTTTTTGCAAGGACAAAGATGCCAGTGGTAAATCAATTGTCCCTTATTGTTGTCACTGTTGAGTGCAAATTGAAAACACATATATATGTGACACATAGATAAGACACACAGTTCTTGTGATAGACCTACTACCAGGCTGTATTTTTTCAGTGAAAATCTGACTGTTGTGAAGTTTTCTCAACGTAAAAATATCTTGATTATTACTTTTTAAAAACTTTTTCAAAGCTGCTTTTAAAAGCTGCTATTTCTCTGGTGCAACTGACAGGAGGAACTAGACAGGAACCGTGATGAAAGTGGATGCTAGAGTAAGGAAGGGAATGGCATCACTTACATACCTACCTAACTACCTGCTTATTAGGAAAAGCAGATGTAGAAATAATATAACATAGATCACATTTTTGATTGGGATAGTACAGCTCTGTTAGGGCAGTGATGATTTCTGTAACAACTTGCTTCCTATATTGCTATTATTATATGGTGATATAATATGACATATTAGCAAATCCATCACTTTTTCAAAAACTAGCTAAGATCCAAGGAAGCTTCACTGGCCTCATCACATGAGTTTTGCTGACGTCTCTACAAAGCTGTGTTCTCCATGGGGTAGGGTTAGGGCTAAACAGAGATAATCCTGTCAAGACTTTAAGATGTTTTAGAAACTCAAACCAGGCCACAGTACAGCAGATTATCCCCTGGCCTTTCACCTCCAAGGCAAGCAGACATAGTATTGAGAGATGAGACGTAGCTTTTAAAAGGCATATATTAGAAGTTTCTAAACTGGCTGGCATTAGCCTTATTCTTGCAAATTTTCTACAATCTTTGGATGGCACTGTTATACACCTGGCACAGGTAGGCTGTATTTCCAAGTTTTTTGAGCTCCTCCGTAATTTTATACCATCACTTGTAGCAGAGGTTTATTTTTTCTGATATTTTCAAAATGGCTTTTGTTTAGCATTGTTTTGCTTTTACATTAAAATTTTTTACATTTTCTTTTTTTTTTTTTTTTATGGAAAAATTGAAACGATCTTATTGTCACTTTCAGATTTTGTTTTTTAGAAATCAAAATAAACTGTTTGGGAGCACGACGAGGATGGAATTTACTTTTATTTCCCCCCAAAACTCTGGTTTTGACCAAAAACATTTTGTCAGAAATTTTTAAACTATCAGTAGTTCTTAGTTTGATTATATTAAAAGACTTCAGAAAGAATTTCTCTAGACATTTATCACAGGATGGTTCTTTTGAAGTCCAAAATGCAAGACTGTAATGTCTCCTGTTCTTGTCATCTCGAATTCTATATATTGTCGTTAGGTCCTTCTTATTACTTCTAAACCACTTACAAAACCTCTGGAACTCAACAAATACATGACATAGATGTATGAACACACAATTTACATAAAGAGGGCATAGTAAAAGGGGAACAAAATTCCTATTTTCTATAGACAAGACTTGTGAATTCTGTCTTGACTAGTCCTCCAGCATAGTGCACTCTCTTAACCAGTTCTATTCAGGGACATCAGAAGACCTTAGGGTCTTCAGTAAGAGTTCAAATATGGAGAAGTCTAACTATGAAGCATATTTCTGCCTGAGCTCTGGAAAGATCATCCTGAATAGCAAAGAGGATGTACTGGACACATCCAGAAAACAGGATAGTGACAAGGTGAGGTTGTTATCATTGACAGAGCAGTGGAGAGTAAGATGAAGGTATATCAGTAGGGAGAGGTAAAAATTGTACAAGCTTTTGATTGTGCATTGTAATAATGTTAGTCTGGCATAGTGGGAAGAAGAAACCATGACACCCTTCAAAGGAGATGGGTGTGCTGCTCAGCTGATAAGCTGAACTCAGTTTGCATGGACTGAGTTGAGAAATGCCTACCTTAGGAAGAACATGGTGCTGCAGACATCAAGGTGTAACATGTTGATTGCTGCAGCTGCAAATGGCAGGGTGGAAGAGAGCATTATAGAGATGCTGAGAAAAAGGATAGGTAGCTGTATTTGGCTGCCACATGTAATCCTTTCAAGTGTGACATTCTCATAACAAAAATGTGTGAAAATCCTCTCTTTCCTTGAAAGAAATTTTTTGTTTGGCAACCAGCTCTTCTGTTTCTTTCATGTTAGCTACAAAGGAATTAAATAATCATGCAAATTTATGAAGTTTTCTGAAAGGAACGAATGTGTCTGTGCTGCAGCTTGCACTTCCATACAGAAATTAGAGTACTGCTGTACCTTGTTTTTTTCAAGGATTGTGCTAATCATCTCAATCTTAGGGTTTTCCTGAACTGTGTTGATACAATATCAATGCAGCTGTAAAAAGTTAATGTTAGAAATAAATAAAAATAAATTGAGGAAAAGAAACACCCAAACATCAAAGGCTGCCAGACACCACCGTAGAAACACTGTCTCAAAAAATTCCTAACCTTTGGATTGCTAGAAACTGTTGATGAAAGTGTAAGGATTTTTTTAACCTAAACACAATATTTTCTACTAGTCGTCACTACTGGAGACAGAATAACTAAGCCATTGAGATGATCCAATTTTGTTGCTCTTACTTTCTTATTCAAAAATGTGGAATTAAATACATGTTACAAATCATTCAACAGCTGATTTGGTCACCTAAAGAAGTATATGTATTGATTGAATTCATTTTGTGATATGCCTGTGTTCTACAGTCTCTTGCTTCTGTTGATTGCTGTATTTGTAAAACTATCAAGCGCGACTGTAAAATTAACACTGATAATTTTACTAGTCACATATTAAATTAATTTTCCAATCTGTCCAGCACTTTTGACCTGATCCACTTTGGTTTGTGCTTAACATGGAGTATGTACGATTTACATTGCTTTTCCACAATAGGGCTTCTCAAAATCTCAAGGTTCTGCAAGACCTTGTTTTGTTGAACCAGCAGCCCAGGTCATCTTTGTTTACAAGTCAAATTAAGTTGTAAAGATTAGGCATTTTGTTGGATTAGGAACTAGATGCACCCATTTTACAGAGTAAGTCCTCCAGTTAGCATGGTATGTATGGTAAACAAGCTTTCAAAACCAGATGTATTAAAGATATAATTATTCCTAAGCTTGTTACCGACATCACCAAATATCCAGATCCTTCTGAATTTCAATGTTCTGAAACATACATGTGGAACAGCATTCAGAAATGTCCCACAGGGCTAAAAGGACCATTTTTGGAAATGAAGGTTCCTATCACCAGGTCAGTTACATAAAAATTAAAGTAACATACATGTGACTTGGAGAAAATCTATGGAAAAATATAGGAAATGTATGTTCATCCTCTGAAGTGAATGAATGCTTCTGGAAGAATTCTCTGAGACACTGAGAGTACCCTGTTCCCACTGAAATAACTGCTGAAGGAGGAACAACTTTAAGAAAATATTGAATGAAATTCTATTTTAAACACATACCTTGTGGATGCCTTTGAAGATCCTTTGGAAAAGTGTGAAAATCAACTGTAATAGTTGTTATAGTAAAAAGTATAGAGGTATATATATGTCAATATATATATACTTTTATAGCATAAAAGTACTGATCATTTTTCTTGTTCATCTTATTAAAATATGGAACCTATTGCTCATGTTGGTGGAGTAGTTCCCAGTGAAGTTTCTTTTAGGACAAGATGTTTCTTATAACGTCATTTAAAACTATACAGTTTCCAGCTGATAGTCCTCTAAACAGTTCAGGATTTGTCTATAATGTGAAAATTTGTCCCCAAGCCAATTGCTATATTCTCAACTGTATTACTATCTGTCTGTAGCTTTCCTTAGCCCTTTGTGAATTTCCAAGTTATTTAGATGTGAAAAGTAACAGAAACAATACACTTGATCTTACCCACCATTCATCTTGCCTCCCACCCTCTTCCTTCTCCTTCACCCAGAAAACTGACTCCAGAAAGAACGCTCCTGTTCTCTTCTACCATCATTAGCTACACTCATAATTAGATGAAAAATAGTATTTCAGGAAGAAGTGTAGATGTTTCCACCCAAGAAACAAATCATTCTTGTGACATATAAAAGATTGAAAAACAGATTTCTGTTAGAGCTCATCATTTAGTAGTTTGACAGATATTAGCAGGGAGTTGTTCTTTGCACATGTCTGTCTTGCTGGATGCATTATATCCAGGCAGTGGACGTTAATCTGTAGTATGCACTTCTGATCTTTGCAGTAGTTACTGCTTCGTAAATTTACACTAAACGTAAATTGCAGACCTTAAATAAACATGAAAGGTGTCTTACTCAATCCCATGATGGACATTAAAGGCAGAAGAATTTGACATCTCTCATCCAGTTGGTAACAAAAGAGTAATGCCAGGGCCACTGAGAGAAAGCAAATCTGAATTATTTTAGTTTTAAAAAAGAATTGCTGCCTGTGCCAGTCTCCTATTTTGAAATACTTAAAGCTCATCTACATTGAAAAAAGTCTCACAACAGATGCAATATACAAGAAAAAGACCCACTATTTTGGGTAGCAGAAATGGTTCACACAGAGGAGATTAATCTTGATTGTGAAAATTATACAGCAACATGTTTCTTGTCTGTAAATCAGCACAGAAATGTAAAATCATGTGAATAGCAGAACATCATACCATCATCCCATATTTCAGTAAATCGGTCACATAAATATGGGATTTTCAGAGGTGTTCACTGATGTAGTGAACACCTGGATGAGCCTGAAGAAGGAGTGAGGACATATCCATCCTTATGGATAAATCATATATCAATAAATTCTATGCATTAGTAAAGGTTCACAATTGTAAAGAGTACCATGAAGTGGTAAAAGTTGTATGATAACATAAACAAACCACTGAGCTTTGATTTTACAGCCATTTTGGAAAAGAAAATTACTTTAATAGCAGAATGACATTCACTAGTTTTACACCACTATCATTACTGGGATAAGACTTTATACTGCTACAGCTAAAGTTTTAAAACCCATAGATTATAATGTACATGTGTATACTCATCTATTATGTTGTCCCTTCGCCATTTTAGTTAGGACTTTTTTTTGGAGTACAGACCTGTTGGGTCTCTTGGTTCCCTGTGAATGTTTCATTGCTGAGCCAGGATGTAAGGGGAATTTAGCCTTGAGGAAGTCAAACTTGTGGGACAGTGTAGCACAGGCTATTGTTATCAGGCAAAAGATTTCTACAGCAGCGTAGATTGCTAGAAGTGAAAGGAGGAAAACACTTGTAAAGGGAAATATTTCACAATGAGTATTTTGTGCGATAAATCTTTTGCCTGGGGTACCAATCCTCCACATTTAGGATTTCTCTCATACTGAGTTTGGCTTTTTTTTTTCTTTTTCTTTGTCCAAGGAACAAAACCTATCCATGTACCTGTTCAAAGGGAGTGCTATTATGCATCTTACATGCAGCCTACTTATCTCCCCCAACCCAACCTTATTTTCATAACACACCACGACAGATTACATTATTATGTCATTTTCTACTGGTCCATTCCTCTTGCTTTTGAAGTGATTTAGCCTAGATGGATTTTTAGCAATGAATTGTTCATTGCCCCCTTTATAATATGACTGTTTCTTTGAGAATTACTTATCACCATATATATCTGTCTCTAACCATATGCTACAGAGACAGTAAAGAGTGTTGATTGCATAGAAGGACAGGGGTGATTGGGAAAATAAAGAAATCAAGTTCCAAAAGCAGGGACTGAAAGAATGGAAAAGGAAAGGAAGTCATTAAGAAAAAGCAAAAGAAGGAAAAGTGGAGAGTGTAAAATGGGAGAACAGAAAAAGCCAGTCTATCTCTGCCTCATCTCCTTCCAGCTCTATGCAAATCTTCCTCAAGCCTCTGGATAAAACCTGGCATATCTGTATATCTCCCAAGACAGATGAAAATTATCTGATGCAGAATTATTAAAAAAAAGAATAAAAGAAAATAAAGGAAAGAACTTGTAAATAATGTAAGTGAAGTACAAAAATAAGCACAAAGATAACCATGAATGCTACTAGTTTAGTCCCTAAGCCTGAAAAGGAGTGCATTTGCATATCTATGCACACCATGAATAAACTCTTTGACATTTACGGACCTAATAGTAAGCTTTCAGACCTCTTCTTTGCAGGGTCATGGTTTTACATTGTAGACAGAGCAGAGATCAGCCTTGCAAAACCATAAGCTGGCTTGGATTCTATTCTCATTTTGGTAAACATCCCGAATATGAGACGTTACATAAAATTCAACTTTGCTGCTTTTTTGTTTTTATTAATTCTAACACTCAGCAGGATACTCATCTAGAAATCATGTGCACAGAACCTGCGTATTTCAAAAGAACTGAAACATTTTCTCATATGTAACAGTAATCTACAGGTTGCTTCCACAATGGCTGTGAAGATGAATTAGTTCTCACACAGTGTACTTCACTGCTGATAGTTTGATTAGTATGCTGGGGTGTATGCTCAAACCCTTTTCAAGTTGTTTTCTTCTTCTCTGGATAAGTGCTGTAATCACAAAGATAACACACAAAAGGCACCACAACCATATAAACGTAATGTTACACAAATGAGTATAAGCTCATACCTGCACCATAAGAACACTTAGTAGGTGCCTTTCTGTAGACCTCTGATTTCCAGCAAAGCTTAGACATCTCTTTCATCAGACCACTTTGTTTCTGATCATGTTTAGAAGCACCAGGAACTTTGTAATCCAAAATCAAGAAGTAAATTTCAGGAGTGCATTTGGATGAAAATGTTAGATTTACTTCATAAGAAGGGGCCTGGAAAGGTCTTAGCTGGACTCACTACTACCCTATATGTCATTACGAATGACATGAGAAACTACCTACCAGAGATATGACATCTCCTGTCTCCTGTGGGCAGTTTCATAGTTCTTTTTATGATAAATTTTTCGATGGATGTGTATGTTCCAATTAAGGCTGGATTGTTAAAATGCATTTGCACCAGGAAGGAATAGGTTGTTGTAGCCATAAACACTGCCTGGCTAAGGCCTATAGAGAGAGGTAATATATTCTATTAAGTCATATGGTGTAATTGGAAAAATTAGGCAAGCTTTCAAGCAAAAGCCCTCCTTCAGGTCCAAACAACTTAAAAAAAAAATAAAAATACATAGCTAAGTACATACTTTTATTACCATATTCCCCATATATGTTTAGTGCATTTGTTGTATTTACAATACTTGTATTTAACTCCGCTCATACACTTTGTCCTGCCTGAAGGGAGGAAAATAAGGTAAATTTTGGTCAGTTTTATTCACCAAAATATTAGCTACATGAGAGAAAATGCAGCAATATGGTCAGTAGTGTCAAGCAAAAGAGCAGCTCTCTTTATATCTACTATTAGAGGAAATAATAGGGTAAAGTGCCAGCATTCCTAAGGTGAGTACTTATTAAGCCATGGTTCGGCAAAGCACTAATAACATATGCAAGCTTGATAAATACTACCTTGGTTGTACATCCATTTCCTCTGTGATTTAAACAGAAGAGTGTACAGGCGTGAGTCTAGCAATATTCTACAATGTTTAAATTTGTTAGATGTTTTTGGGTGGGGTAAGGGTTTTGGGTGGATTCATTTAACCACACCATTCATTACTGCTGGTGATTTTAGATTATGAGTTGTTGCATAACCATACCATAAAACCCAAACAATGGAATCAGGTAGAAATGGATGCAGTTATTGCATTCTTTCAGAGATCCCAAGAGCTTCCCAAATTTATTCCCATTTGTCATAATCAAGTCTATTTTATTTTGAAATATATTTTATACATTGATTTTGAAAAGTCCTTGAGTTCCTTTGGCCAGCAAAAGTGAAAATTAGATTAAGAAGAGTTATGAGCACATTTTTCATTTAAAGTAACTCTATATAATATGTAAGAGATCCACTATTTTTTGTAAATCCCAGTGTTTCTATGGAAGTTTCTTTCTTTACCCAGTATTGTATTTGATGAAAAATGGACCTCTTTGTCCATAAAAAAATTACTCAGATTGTATATTCTTAGACTATATTTAATGCATTCGTATTAAAGAATTGTAGCAACTCTCAAATTCTTTAGCTAAACTTAACAGATCCTTTAGGAGCATCAAATCTGTTATGTGAACTTCCACAGAAAGAGGCAAGTCCGTGCCTACAGGCAGCTGCAAATCCAGGTAGGATATAACCCCTCCACTATATGGACAGGGGACCTGCTTTTCACATTAAGGCACTATAATAAATCATGTGACTTTTACAGCTGTTGAATATATGAACCCCCACACTGAGTTCAATGTCTCAGTTCCTTCAAAAGCCCAATCTAAGCCTAGAGAAGTCAAAATTTTCCAGTAATTTCAGAAAGATTTGTCTTATCTTTAATTAGCAAAAAACCATATCCATTCACAACTGAGTGTTGTAGCCTGGAAATATGTTCTTTTTATATTAACAAATTTGAGTAACAGTAAAATTGGAGATCAAGACCCTTTTTTTATTTTCCTTTCCTTTTTCAATGCAGCAGAAACCTTGAATCCCTGCTAGCATACTGAGTAAACCATCTCATTCTTTGAATTTTGACCATCATTTTTTCATTTTTTTCTTCCTGGAACTTTTATTATCTATTTTGCAGATTAATATTATTTCTTCCTTTCATGCCCTTCTGCCCACCCATCCACTTATTTCAGCTACATTTCCTTTCACTCTGATGGCTCCTGTGTATCCTTACCACACCCCAGGCATTTATCCTTCAACAAGATTTATTATGTGAATCATCTTGAATACCTTCAAAATAGTGGTATAAGAAAATTGGATTCCTACCTTTTGGTGAGTAATATAAAATTATTTATAAGGTTAAAAATGAACACAGTTGCCCTAAGAGAGGCTTCAGGCTTCAGGTAGGATTTCAAAGAATAAAAGCAGCAGTATAGTTTATATCTAGAAGCTTAAGTACCAACCAAAGCTGTTCTAACTGGTAGGTACAAAGTGTGTCCTCCTCCTTGGCCCTTATTAAAAATAGGAGGCTGCACATCTGGGCCAGATGGAGCCTGAGGACTCCACACCACACACCTCTTCTGCCTGAAAGGGTGACCAAAAGCTGGGGGCATGCTGGGCCATCAGCCACAAGGTAAGTGTGGGCACACATACAAGTGCAGCAACTTTCTGGCTGGCATGTGTTAACTGACTCTCTAAGTAGATTCTCAGAAGAAAAAAAAAATAAAAATCAAAGAACATTTTCCCACTGTAAGGTCTTACTGCATGTGCATAGTGGTGGAAGTTGTCATTAAACCCAGGGAAGTGAGAGAGAGGGAGAGAGTACAATCTGACCTTTGTCTCTTCCCTTAAATGATTTTATCTTTGCTTGTGTTAACTTAGTAGATGGAAAGCCATAACAATACTTCTGCTTATTGCCTATTACTCAGCTTGCAGAGCTCCTTGGGGAGTGGCTTTTGGCATGGTACCTGCCTTAGCAAAAGCTATGCAGGTGGAAGACTGCACCAACAGCATGGAGAGCGCTGCACTCCTCAGCTCCCCATGCTCCTATTTAACTTAGCTTGGTTTCTTTGAGCTTTTTTGACAATGTCACTAGGACAATAACATCCAGTCTACTGGTGCTGAGGAGCTCTGCATGGTCCTTTCTACCAGAGCTCAGCAAAAGTGTGGCCAAGGCCCTGCCACCATGTCACCTGCTCAGGGAGGGCTGGCTGGCACGGAAGCCTGACACAAAGCCAGGCAAAGAGCTACCTGTGGATGCTGAATGAGGAGGAAAAGCCATTCTGGAACTCTAGATGATGAGACTTTTTACTACACACAGCTGGTGCTGCCTCTCCTCTTTCCAGTGCACATCTCTGTGGCGGGTAGTGCTGCCTGATGGGGAGACAGCGAAGGAGGCTGGTGGCTGGTCTCCAGGCTTCTCTTTGGGGCAGCATGCTCCATCCCATACCTCTAGCTCAGGGAAATTCCTGGGTGCCACTGTTTTTACTTTCATGCTTCTTATAGCAGTCTACTATTTTGTACCATTAGCTGCTTCCAGAAAGTGCTAATATTGGTGGAAAGTTAATCATATTGGAGGTACAGCAGATGGTGTGTGCTGTAGATATACATGATTTTTTGTCTCTACCCAAGAAAAAGTATGTATTTTCCTTATATAAAGGTAGGCATTTCTTTCTTTCTCCACAATCTCTGATAGAGCTTTGTTTATTTATACTTATGATTCATATTTAAAATATATTAGTCAATATAGAGCTGTTTATCTTCCAGTATTGATCTCCATCAGTGAGAAAAATCTCCTTACAGCGTAAAGAAATCTCATCTTTGTCTTATCAGAACAGTTTGCCAAAGTATTTAGATACTTCGATCACACTTTAAATTCATAAGTATAATTACAAAAAGTTGAATGACAACGCATCCACTTTATGTGCTGGAGAAAATGGAAATTAACTTAAAACAACTGAAATCTCTTCTAAGAAGGACTTGTCAACGACCATTTAAGCAGCAGGGGTTGTGTGTATAACAGTATGTGATGTAATTGCCTTTTATTTTAAAAAATGCAGTTACTTTCACAAAGATGATTTTGTTTCCTCCCTTTAGTAAAAATGTTCTTTTATTAAAGTTTATTGACTTCACTTGTGTTAAATCACCACAATCTCCCTCGCCTAAGTCATAGTCTCATTTAGTAACCACTACATGTTCTTTTTTCGCACAATTGAAAGTGCCTATAATCTATTTTGGAACAGGCTTCAGTCCAGAAATATGTTTTACTTTATTATTTTCTCCTCTCTCTGGGGATGCCTTCACAAAATGGTAAAGCCCAAAGACTTCCTGAAGGCTAATCCTTTTCTGGGTGATATAATTCTTTTCAGATTCCATCTTGAGAGAGTTTTCTTATAACAATAGGTTCTGCTGTCTGCGAACTGGAGAAAATCCTGTTGCTTTAGTGCTAACAATGAGTGGAATTTTAGTGCAGGAGGAGTGTTTGCTTAATACAATAGAAGTTGGTACAGGCTGGACTTGCAAGTGTCAAGTAAACAGTGTGGGAAAATCTATACTACTGCAACTGAGTCAACAAGGTGCTGAACACCTAAATGTGACTGAACTGTAACTGCAATAACTATCTGGTTGACTTCATCCTTTCCCTCCAAGATAGGACTTGACACATATCTTATTGGGAAAGAGTTAAGAACAAAAGAGGCTGCTATCAGGGAAAAGATGAACAAAGCAGGCATTCAGTCATGCGTTAGAAACACCATACCATGTGTAATCAGAACAACTGTGTTTCAGGATCAGATATAAGTCTGATCCACTAAGCGAATGTGATGGAAGATGACTGTTTAGCCCTTGCCATAATTGCACAAATTCACCCATAAATGTAAACCAAATAGTACATAGGTCACAAAAGGACAGTTAATTTTCTTTTCTTTTTTTTTTTTTTTTAAATGCTAAAACTCCTCAAATTTATATCAATTCAGATGAGCCAGAGAAATTTGAGTTCACTTCGCAGTAACATGAATGCCAGTATTCTAATTATGTTTGGACTGAGAACACAGGTTGACTCGGCCCTTACTAGAGGCAGGACAAATGAGACGACATGCATTTATATTCAATACAGCAAATAGAAAGAGTGATATAAATTTATTCAAGTCAGAAACTACCATTCAACCTAGCCTACTCCCTCATTTGCCATGCAGAAGTAGTTTTTGTATAGTTTTAAGCTAGGGAGATTTCTAAAAAAAGTCTTATATCATATATTTGTCTTTTCAAAGCAGGAAGTTTTCCAGGTATTTTGTCCATACTTTTGTTTTCTGATTTGTATTCCTTTGCTCTCATTTGAAGCCTTATTCTTATTTAAAGATTTATTTGTATTCAGATTGCACCTATAATTTCCACATGCTCAGCCAGCACTGCTATAAAAATCCTGTCTTAAGAATAAAGATAAAAAATGTCTTTTTATTCATGTCTTTCAAGCTGCTTTAGATCAGACATTGAGCCAGAAAGATGTGGCACAGGTCCTACCTTGCTGCAAATTTGCCCCATACAGGAAGCATTCCTTGCAACACTGCAACATCCCTCCACTGGAATCACCAGTGAGGTGCTTTAGCATCAACAGTGTTGATTTAATCACTAAACCAGGAACTTTTATGAGAGCTGAGCTGCTGAATTTACTTTTGACCCATATAAAAATATCTGTGGACTCCAGTACTGGAGTATGACCATGCTGTATGTCCATACAAAACCAGTTCAGGATTAGAAAACTGTAGCTGTCTCAGGAAAGCTGCATCTGGGGTAGGATTTCCTGTGACTCTTAGTCAGCTCAGCCTAGGAAAATCACTGTAGCAAAGTTACTACCCTGTTTCTCAAACACAGGCTAGCATCCCTGTAGAGTTTCACTATTGGCTTTATGCCATGTACTGGCCCTATGCCACGTACTAGCCTTGCTGAGGTACATGTACATAGTGCTGCTTTGTCCCATGCATACCTGCTCTAAATGCAGAACTGATCCGATTTTCTGTAACCAGTTCATATGAATTTACAGTATTTTTTTAAATTCACTTTCTCCATACACATCCTCACATGTGTTCATGTATTCTATATATGTCTGTATCTATATAAGCTATAAATTTGAATCTATATGATGTATGTATGCATTTATATCTGAATCTATAAACCACATTTTATGGGTGTATATATTAGCACATGCATACACCAATCCAATACGAAATATTTTTGCTAATTAAGCCATTTCTCTTACTGCCTACCGCAGAAAAAATAAAAAAGGATAAAGAGAGTAAAAGATTGGCTCTTAATTCTAGGTTGGAATATTTAGGAAATAGTCAGATGTCAGGGTGTAGAGTAGATAGAGATAAATGCCTTGTAGCACCAGAGGTGTTCATTACATGTGTACAGATTTGTGAGTCAGAGGAAATAGGCTTGGGAATCTCTTACCTTTTGGCATGATTCTGGATGTCTGTAATTTACAGAGTTTGTTGTTCAGTGTTTCTGGAGGGAATGTCAAGAATGTAAAAAAAGTGGAAGATTGTGACTTTCAACAGAAAATCTGTACGGCACATACTGCTACCTCCTGACTTTGTAAGGAGCTGGATAGCTGCTCAATGCACCAGCTATCCATTAGCTCTTCAGTATTCAGGGCAGCATGCATCCTGTTCTCCTCTGCAGCTGGCCAGTGGAGATGGTAATGCTGTGGTCTGTGCTCCTTCCCACTGTTCCTTGTCTAGCTCAAGATGGATTTAAGTTCTACAGCTGGTGGAGAAGAAACAATGCATAGACCCACACATGGGGGAATAGTTTTTCTATCTTGTTTGTTCCTCAGACATGATCATATACCCAAGAAGGAGCCAGAAACAAACTAGTTTTTAACAAATGAAAAGGCTACTAATGGCAAACAGACATGTTAAGAACAGCATTCTTTTTCTGTACATCTCATTATGGACTCTCTGCCCCTTCTTGGCACATATTGTGAGCAGCTGAGCAGCCCTACAATTAGTAAAGATTAAGGTAGGTATATGGAGAGTTCTTTCTATAAATCCTGTAGAGCTTCAGTGACCTTGACAGGAATTGCAAACATCGCTCTATTCTGATGTTACACATTACTGGAGTTTGGTTATTGGCCTAATCAAGCAGCTGCCAAACTGCCATGAGTATTTTTAAGTACCAGCACAGACGAATTAAATCTCACAAACCTAGATTGCTGCAAGAGACTTAACAAGACTTCTGTTATGGAATACTAACAGTCTTCACTTACTCCTGGGTGCAAAACCGAAGCACTCTTTCTGAGATATGCTGAGACAAACTGGTTGCTCTTTCTATGTCATGATAAGACAAAAGGCCAACAGCGATAAAAAAAAAAGAAGAGAAAGATAGTGAATTTTTGTACACAAATGGATATGCACGTAACTGTATCTAAAGTAACCCTTCCATACCTTGGAAAAAGTAAGATAATAGTCAGAAACTTAGGGAAGATCAAATAGATTAAAATACACAACAGATAAACCTTAAGGGACCCTGGATAAATTTGTTTCTCATACTTATCTTCCTTCCTCTAGCATCCAGAATTGGCTAGGAGAATGTATTTTATTAATAACATTTTTTATGTGTTTGTGTTCTCCAAAGTCTGCCAGCCAACCGAGAATTGAAAATACTAATTATGTTTCCTGTGTGCGCCAAGGACCAGGCAGACATGAGATTAAAAAAAAGTTATCATACTTCAGAGGGGACAGTCTTGCAGAAAATAATGACTTAACAGACTAGGGACAATGGTGGGCCCTCTCTGGAAGCTATCAGGAGGAC